>NW_015638565.1:1523584-1523724 GCF_001515625.1 Sinocyclocheilus rhinocerous
GCGGTGAAAAGTGCCTTTAAAGGGGTCATATGATGCGATTTCAATTTTTCCTTTCTCTTTGGAGTATTACGAGTATTACAAGCATAGATAAGATCCCTGAAGTTGCAAAGACTAAAGTCTCAAAACCAAAGAGATATTCT
>NW_015638565.1:1530793-1543539 GCF_001515625.1 Sinocyclocheilus rhinocerous
GTAACCTGATGGATGCAACTCCAATTACAAGCTTATCAAACTGACAAAAACCGCAGCACGGCTATTTATAGACTGAACCGAAATAGACAGCCAGCGCTGTCCTCCCAAAAGTGGTCATGAGGCAATATGGCCCACACGAGCCGCCCGCGTCGAGCGATTCTTCTGCCGCACGCATACCCTCTGCGCACTGATGTGGGCCGCTGGATGTGACTGATGCGTGTTGTGCGTTCGCGTGTCAGTTTTGAAGCTAACTGAAAGCAGCACTTGACAGAGAAGAGAGAATGATGTGAGCAGAAAGAGCGAGAGAAATGAAAATGAGTCATATCTCTAAGGATGCAGACAGAGAGGAGAGCTGTGCACAGGCACGGTTGTCACTGGTCGCAGACACATGAATAAATAAAGGCATTATAATGAAGACAACTCGCCGTCTGCCCATCAAAGCCTGCCCAGCCTGGCACCAAAGCTCAGGAGGGAGAGAGAGAGGAGCAAACGAATAAAAAAAAAAAAAAGAAAGAAGAGCGAGAGACAGGATGAGACAGGAGAGGAAGAGAGAGCGGCCCATCACTGTGATTGACAAAGATGAGCACTGTCTGCTTCTATTAAATCAATCATCGCTATAGGACTCAAGTCTCGGCTCTCTCAATAGGCTAACAAGCTCAGGACTTCAGCGTTTCTATCAGCCGTTTACTCTCGCGTCCCCCCGTGGAGCGAAACATCTGGTCAGTTTCTCTTATCTGCTTTATTTCACGCTCAGGTGGCTTAGTGAGGTGTTGTGTGCCATTTCCCCCACGTGCCCCCTGCCAATGGTGTCATATTTGGACTGCTGTCTGTGACATTCTCTTTCACACCTCCCACCGCTGGGCTGCTTCCATGTGACATCCTCACCATAGCGACAGGGCCGGAGGAGGAAGACAGCCGGCGACTCGGCGAGGGATGATCAGATGCGTGCGGGCCTGTCAGGAGTCTTCATCGCTCTGTCCAGACTAGGAATAGGTCATGCTGGTTGAGTCACTCAAGAACAGACTAGTCGATTAGTGAGATTGACTAGTTTATCTAGACTTTTTCTTTCTTTTTTTACTGTCTATCTGGAAAAAAAAGACACCAACACAGCTGGTATAAACTGGTTTTGGTTAAACTACTTTAAATTATGCTTGTAACTCAAAAAGAAAAGGGCTTAAACTACAGTAGTCAGGCTACAAACAACACTATCCTATACTAAAGCTATTAAGAATGCAATCTCTTTTAAAACACAACTATCCAATTAAAATATGTATAGTTTAATTAGTGTCAAATTTTCTGGAACAAAAACAATCAGTTTGAAGTGATAATCCAACCAAAAATACACAAAACCAAAATGATGATTTTTTTTTTTGAGTGTTTATAAGAACTTCCTGAACAAACCGTTTCACTAGAATGAATTTAAAGGGGTCATATGATGGGATTTCATTTTTTCCTTTCTCTTTGGAGTGTTACAAGCTCTTGGTGCATAAAGAAGATCTGTAAAGTTGCAAAGACTAAAGTCTCAAATCCAAAGAGATATTCTTTATAAAAGTTAAGAGTCAGCCACACCCCCCTAAAACGGCTCGTTCGAACACGCCCCCACATATCTACCTCACTATGTGGGAAGATTTGCATAACGCCGCCCAAATGTTCACGCAAAGAAAGAAGGCGTAACTTTTATTCTCACTGTAGTATTGTTGTTGCTGCCATGTCGTGAAGGCGCTGTGTGTTTCGTTGTGAAAGCGAAACTACTTTGTTTGGTCTTCCAAAAGAGGACGATATCCGCTTCGTCATGCCTAGAGCTGATCTGTGCTGGTCGCTGAGGGAATACATCAACTTAGTGCTGTGGATCACCGGATCGGCTTTCACCGTTTTCACCGCTCCTTCGTCGGATCCGCCGGGCGCGCCGTTCTCGACCCCGCCGCCTCAGCTCACTCTTGCCCGGCTTCAGCTCAGGCTAAGCCGGGGCTTTCGCACACGGTAGGCCGCTGTGTTTTTCGTTGTGAAAGTGAAACTACTTTGTTTGGTCTTCCAAAAGAGGACACGACTAGAAATCAGTGGTTAAGTTGTATTTACAACACTGTTCCAGAACAGTTTAACCCAAATATCTAGATGTGTGCAGCGCATTTTATGGAGGACTGTTTCCTGATCCTGGTAGAGCACAATGCCGGCAGTTCTGACTCACATTCTGTAAGTACGTTTTCATTTAAAGGATTTGCCACTGATGATTCAAACACGAGTTTTGGGCTGTGTAGAGTAGTGCTTGTTGTTTGTCCGATCACAAATGCAGACATGGTTTTATGTTTATGCGGCGCGATGCAACGCAACGCGTAAAAAGACAGTATAAGTCATTATAATCCGTAATTATGTCCCCACTGGATGCAACAAATGCCTCGTTTATATTGGGGTTTTAATGTTTTTGTCTCATCGCTCCGGCCGACAGGGCATCACAGTATGGTAAGGGGCGTAACATTTCCGTCACACGCTTGAGGTATTCGGCCAATCACAACGCACTGGATAGCTGGCCAATCAGAGCACACCTCGCTTTTCATACCGATGAGCTTTGTAAAAATCGATGCGTTTCAGAAAGGCGGGGCATAGAGGAGAAACAATAATGTACAGTATGTGGAAAAGAATGTGTTTTTTGAACCTTAAACCGCATAAAACGCATTGCATTACACCAAATACACAAAATAATGTTATTTTTAGCAGCATCAGATGACCCCTTTAATAACATATTGGCTGTTTATTAGTACTTATAAAGCACACATTTTGCATGACCATATTCTAATCCGACGCGTTTCAGAAAGGTGGGGCATAGAGGAGAAACAATAATGTAACTTACAGTATGTGGAAAATAATGTGTTTTTTGAACTTTAAACTGCATAAACATTTCATTACACCAAATACACAAAATAATGTTCTTTTTAGCAACATCATATGACCCCTTTAAGGGCTTCGTCTCATTACGAATTCATAATCAGAGTCTGAAACGACTCTGTAATAAAGAGTCGAGTTGATAACCCTCGGCTCAGTGAGTAAGTCAGTTGTTTTGATTCGACAATTGTTCTGACAGATTCAGTCCGCTTCGTAAACGAATCCTTTGGACAGATTTTGGTGAACCGATTCACAAAAAGATCCGAGTCGTTCATGAATCGGACATCGCTAATCAGGCGCTACAAAACGCTAAATAAGCGCGAAAACACAAATAACTGCACGTGCAACAGAACCCAAGAAAAAGCGTCCGTTAAAATCATTAAAGATCAAGTCGCTAACAGCGCGAACCGGCTCAAGGAGGTGTGTTGTTGGATGTACGTGTTAGCATTAGCTACCTGATTGGTCCTGCTCGCTCCTGCATCTCCTCCACCGCCAGCGCCGCCTCCTGCTGCCGCCGCCGCTGCTGCTGCTCCCGCATCGCTGGGCTTCTTCGACAGGCTCTGCTGCTGCTGTCCCGACACTAAATCCTTGGCCCCGACGCCCTGCTGCTTGCTTTTTTTCCTCGCCATCGCTTTAGTCCGTATTATGCCCGTCGGCTGGTCTCCAGGTTCGGTGTATAAACACAGTTTCGGTTCTTGTAGGCAGTCTCGAATGCTCCTGTTCTTTCAGACGGCAAGACAACAGTGAATATGGCGGAGGGCTGGCGCACACACACACACACACACTCACTCTAGCCGCTGGCCTCCGCTCACTCAAGGCCGCGGTGTGTGACGCTGTGTTCCTTTTTACCCAGAATGTATGCATCGTAAGAATGTGAAAGAATGAGCTGTTCAGTCTTTTCACTACAACACAAAGTGATGGACAGAAAGCATGACAAAAGAATAAATGCTTTTCTGTGAATACGAAACATCTCTGGTGTGGGCGTATTTTCTTAATATCTTCATCCAACGGCTGTGACTCTACAGCAAAATCTCGCATGTGCCTTCTCTCCCTCGCATCTCTCAGTCTGACCTCCCTTGACACATACAGACAGACAGACAAATAGACAGACACACAGGCGCACACACACACACACACTCTCTCGAGTAGGTTCAGGGGTCACACTTACTGATGGCAAACGGCTTCAGTATGCTTGGGAAAAACCGAGGAATCCATGTTTAATGAGGGCAATATTTCCAGGCGACAGAGTAACGTTACAGTCGGTCAAACTACAGTAGCGCAGGATTGAAGGAGAAATATCAACAAAGTAAACACGTGCCGCTTTAATACATAATAAATACATGCAAATACTCTATTTGATTGGAGGCAACGCCGGCAAAATGATACGTTAAAATAAAATAAGCCTTTTTTGCGGCCACGTTGTGTTTTCGAATATTTTATAAACATTTCAACTATTATTTATTTGTATTAATATTTAATTGTAATTAAATAATATCTTTTTTTTTACATTGCATTTTTAAAGCTATCTGTAGCTTATACAAAACTGTAACTTTATTAAAACACAGTACACGTACATTAAAATTTCTCACCATATTTTTTTTTTTACTTAATTTTGGCTTCCATATCTTATATTTCTCTAGCTGTTTTCTTACATTTATACATAATTGATTATGGGTGATTGTATGATAATAGATGCACCATTATACTAGTACACTTTCTTCAAACATTTATTAATATTAGTTTATATGTGTGTGATAATTTTTATAACCTCTTACACCCAAATAACTATTTCACATAATACTGTGTTCCCTGTATTATTATATTAGTTTGGTCTCTGACTTTCATATTGTCATTGTGATATTTCACTGTCAGCATTTGTGACTGTTAATTTAGCAGTTAAAAAAAGACACTAATACTTAGGATTGTCTTTTTATTTTTAGAGTGAAGAAACAAACAAGTGGCTCATGATGAATACAGTGAATATTGAACATGATAGCTCAGACAAGGTAACAGTAGTAATACATAAAACATTTCAGTCTATTGAAACAATAGGATTGTTAGCTGTTACTGTAGTATTTGGCAGTGATCCGAATTTAAGGGATTGAAATACATGCAGCACTGATTTTTAAGACTTTGAATTATTTTTATTTTGAATTGTGGTCATATTTATTTCTTGCCATCATCAGCAGTTTTGTCTCATGAGGACCAATCATTGCTAAAGACCCATTTAAGTACTGGAAATATATGACTTGATCAGTTCTCAAACAACTCACCTGAAATTGTAAAACATTATTATTATTTATTTCTGAGATACCTGCGAGATTAAAACAATAGTCTGCCCATGACAAGGCCATTTTTGGATGCATTAATTTTATAAAAACAGGAAACATTTGCTCTAAAAATTAGGATATTCTATGTTCGAATGCATATCAAGTTCATTCATTTGCCCTACAAAGCAAAATACTACATTTTCAGAGATCTGCTTCATTAAGAGGTTTAAAGACACCTTGATGTGTGAGTGAATTATGGTTTGGAGGCACGTCTTTGTTTCGTTCTGTGAAGTATGTTTCAGTCATGAAGATGTACATGAATAAAGGCAGTGAAGTCAGGAAGACAAGGTATTGTATGGGTTGAGCACATGTAAGTTGGCTTCAGGTCACTCTGAGTTTTGATGTTTACCACACAGAGGAACACACTTCTGCCACTACAACCGCTGCACACTTGACTCCCTTTGCTACTTGCTAGCACCAGGTTTAGTCCCAGTTACACATTCTTCTGTAAAAATCACATTCATCATATTTAGCGTTCTCCGTCTTCACATTTCAAAATCCAACAATTCTTGTCAGTACGGAGTACCAAAAAACCCATGGCTATAAGCTGGAATACTTCTGAAGAAACCGGTCATAGGCGTCATAAATTGCTTGCCTAGAAGTGAACAATAATGGATGAAATACATATATTTCAAATTGATGAACCATACAGTTCATTCGCTTGATAACAAGCAATGTGCAGACAATTAACCAAATAATTAGCATTAGTAACTGTGCTGGTAAGAAGTCTCTTATGCTCACCAAGACTGGTGCATTTATTTGATCAAAAATACAGTAAAAACAATACAATTACAATTTAACTCTTTTCATTTTTATTCTATTTTATAATTTATTTCTGTGATGCAAAGCTGAATTTTCAGCAGCCATTTCTCCAGTCTTCAGTGTCCTTCAGAAATCATTGATTTGGTGCTCAAGAAGCATTTCTTAAGCATTTCAATTTTCAATTTTCAATTGAAACACTATTTATTTGAAATAGAAATCTTTCATATCATTATAAGTCTTTACTGTCTTGACTGTCACGTTTGATCAATTAAATGCATCCTTGCTGAAAAAATTATGCAAAAGCACCATAAAGAATCATGATTGTAGTGCATATTATTTGTGTATGTTAAAGTTTTCTGAAGTCACAGCTTTTCATTGCATGGAAGAAAAAAAGTAAGCCGATTCATCTTTAGAACTTCTTTTGTGTTCTACATAAGAAAATAAGTCATATAGGTTTGGAACCACATGAGGGTGAGTAAATGATGACAGAAAATTAATTTCACTTTATACTCCATGAATATTTTTTTTTTCTAAAGTCTGACTTACCGAAACAGTCTTTGTTTGAAGAGATAGGCACTGATGTGGCCTCCTTTGAGGTAGCGAACCTCACAGCCAGGCCAGATTTCCTGTAAGCTGCGAACTCCAGTGCGTGGAACATAAGCGTCTTCCTTTGCCTGGACTATAATGATCAGACTGGGATCTACAGGCACTGGAGACAAAGTATGCAAGACAGAGAGAGGATCAAACACAGGAACCCAATCCAAACCATGTCAACAAAACAAAACAGATTTGTACCTGAAAAATTGGCGATGTGTGTGCATTCGTCCATAACGCCCTTCATGAAGCAGAGAGACTCCCGCTGCAGCGACTGCCGCTGACCAGGCCCCCAGGTGATGTTTTTAGCATGTAGCATGTCCAAATGAGGCCTGCTGCTGCTCACAGCAGACAGCATCTGATCCAGCCCGTCTCTCTCTCTTCGGCCCATCAGTAGGGCAGAGTCTGAGGCACGAGAGGAGCGCAGCCCCATCTGGTGGTCCCTTTCTGGCGAGTGGAGGCCAAGAAGGTCATGGGTAAGATCCAGGTCAGACAGACTGTCAAAGCTGCCTGGGGCATTTTTTACAAATTCCTGGCCCATCCAGAAAGAGTCTTTCTGAAAATCAAGGGTGTGTCAGGTAGTGCTTCGTTAAAATTTTGCACCTTCAAAATGAGTCATGTGATATATTACACAAGGAACAAGTCATATCTTCTTCTGTGATCTTTTGTGGTGTCTTTCATATAAAAAAAAAGCTAAATTACAAGAAAACTCATTTTGCCTACAGAATAACACTCCTACCCCACAATACTCCAGCATACTGATGATTTCTTCCTCATAGACTGTGTGCGCCGCATACTGCTTTTCCAGTTCTCTCCAATTCACAGCTTGACTTAAAACACCCTGCAGAAAAGCAGATCAATTTCATTTCCTTTTAAAAAAGGAAATCGTTTTAGGTAAATCAACCTAAAATACTTCAAATCATTCCCTTTTATTTTAGGTTTATGGAATCAATCTGATGTAGAGCCTGATTATTTATTCATGAATGAAAAATTGTAAATGTGAGTGACTGACAATTGGTGACGTCTATATTGCCATGTTCTGATGACACTGACACAGGAATGAAGACGTCAAGATATTCACAGCTACAAAGTTCAGTAGCTGAGTGACTAATATTGCCTTTAAGTCCTGGGAAATTCCTATATACCAGGGTTATTACAGTTTGCTAAAACTAAAACCATTAAAAACATGAACAACAAACTTGTATTATAAAATAATAAATGCTAACTGAAATAAAATATAAGAAAAAAGTAGTTGCCAAGGCAACATTGCTAATTTTCATTTAGTTTTAACTTGATGTACTAAATGAAATACAATTTATAAAACTATAGACAAAAAACAACAAAAAAACATTAAGTAAAAAAAAAAAGACTAAAACTTTAAAAATTGAAAAGGAAAATATAAAATTAAATACTAAATCAAAATATTAATAAATCATTCTTAAAGCTTATAATAGTATCTAAATAATAACACTGCTACATAGGACAATATTTGGCCGAGATACAACTATTTGAAAATCTGGAATCTGAGGGTGCAAAAAAATCAAAATATTGAGAAAATCGCCTTTAAAGTTGTCCAAATGAAGTTCTTAGCAATGCATACTACTAATCAAAAATTAAGTTTTAATATATTTACAGTAGGAAATTTACAAAATATCTTCATGGAACATGATCTTTGCTTAATATCCTAATGATTTTTGGCATAAAAGAAAAATCTATAATTTTGAACCATACAATATATTTTTGGCTATTGCTACAAATATACCCCAGCGAATTAAGACTGCTTTTATGGTCCAGGGTCACATATGTCTAATATGATGCTAAAACTTAAATCTTACTGTGGTAAAAACACTTGAAGCAGTCGTCCAGGATAAACAAGGTATGAGTGGAATTGGTTTGGGCCAGTTTGTTACAGCTAATGACGCCATCTAGGAGGAAAATGAGTAAACAAATGAACAATAGATATTGGATATGTTAGAAAGGATATGGAACAGGTTCTTCTGAACACAGTTGATCGGAGACAACATGAACTAATTAAGTTAAATGTAAATTAGGATCACAAAACCTACATGTCCACCCATAGAAATGCCAGTCATGCCTAGAGGCCAGAAACCCTCTCGCTCCAGCCAGTGTAACAGTGCAGCAGACTCCAGGATCAGCGCTCCACCCATCACAAACAGGTCTGATACGTTCTTCAGACTGGAGCGACTGCATCAAAAACACAAATAATATACATCGTAAATATGCATGGTTCATTCTAATGCTCCATACCACAAAGACATGGACATCAATAGCTGCTACCAGTAAACAAACACTCACAGTTGGTCTTTAGGTTTCCTGTATCCGTGTACGGTGGAGAGTCAAGGAGGTGTCAGATAAGATCTAGTAATTCTTGATTTACTTTAGGCTTTCAAAGGATATAATAAGGATTCTCCAACAGTAGAGATGCCATCCCTGATTCTTTAATCATTGGTCTGGCCATTAGTGTTCGTCTTCTCCAGAAAAACTGCAAAAAAAAAAGAAGAAGATGCATCAAATTCAGATAAAATTCTAGATGATACTGATAAGCCAATAATTATTTTCAACTTATGGCAAGTAATCGATACATTTTCACAATATTAAAAAACTATTACTATTTTGTCTAAATAATTTTAAAGGCGCTACAGCTGCTTTTAAGGCATCACTATATAATGTACAGTATAAAAAATGAATGTTCATTTTGAGACTTGCTGAAATTTAGCAGTGTATGAAATTATTACTGTTTTTAAAGGTTGTAGAAAAAACAGCGAAAAACATTAACAAAATAAAAATCCAATATTGAAAAAAAACTATTATCAGCTGAACTATAATGTTACTGATACACTACTTTTCAAAAGTTTGGGGTTGTTAAGATGTTTTTGAAACTTTTGTACGGTAATAGTATATTGTGTTGGGAGTAACGCATTACAAAAGTAATAATATTACAGTAGTATATTACTTTTTGCTGTAACGCACTAAACGCAGTAATATAACGCATTACTAATCAAATTTGGGTAATATTATTACTCGTTACTTACAATCTCAGTAACGCAAGTTACAAGCTATATGCTGCTGAGTTTGGTTCATATGCTATTTGTGTGGCGCGGTGCTCAACGAAAGTCCACGGAAAGGAAACCGAGATGACAGAAATAAAAGTAAACACATTGCAGATTACATTTTGGAAGTAACTTGCCCAACACTGATTGTGCATCCCTAAGAAAAATCCCAGTCCCAATCCCAGTTTTTGCTCACTCACATGGTCTCCTGTTCCAGCCAGGTGAATACAGACTGGTCTGTGCCTTTTCCATTTCTTAGGTACAATAAACTGGAATCTAGTGGGAAAGTTGAAACAAAATGTGTTCATTTGAAAGAACTTTGAATACAAGCCACACAATAAGTCACATTAATCCTTCATATTTGCATTTAGTGTTTGTGGGTGATTTGTTTTGGTTACCGGGCTTTGACGGATTCAGCTGGCAAGATGCCCGGGACAAAGTGCTCCAGTGGCGATATGAAATGACCGTTGTGAATTTTGCAATCTGTTTGATCTTCTACCTTTGGGCACAGCGGTAAAACACAGTTAATGGGTCATAATGCAATTTTCAATTATACTGAGCATTAAATTAAATTAATAAAATAATACAATAAAATAATATATTATAAATAAATAATTAAATAATTAGGTGCACTCATTGTTTTTTGTTCATGTCAAGCTGGTTGATAAAGGCACACCTGCCATTACTGAGATAAAACGTTTTATACATAACGTTTTTACACAAATTACTATGAATATTTTCCTCAGTACATTTTTTATACATGTTTTTTTTTTTCACATCAAACTATGGATTATTCATTATCATGTGGCTAATTATGTAATATGCCACTGTCTGTACTCAAAACTACAAGTAATTTTTAAAGGGTTAGTTCACCCAAAAATGAAAATTAGCCTGTGTTTTACTCACCCTCAAAGCATCCTAGGTGTATGTGACTTTCTTCTTTCAGACGAATCCAATCGGAGTTATATTAAAAATTGTCCTGGCCCCTCCAAGCCTTTCAATGGGGGTAAGTGGGTGTTGGTTGTCAGCAGTTCAAAAGACGTGAAATAAAGTGCGTGCATCCATAATAAAACGTCCCTCAGACGGCTCCGGGGGGGGAATAAAGGCCTCCTGTAGTGAATCCATGTGTTTTTGTAAGATAAATATCCATATCTCAAACGTAATAAACACTTTTTTCACTTCCGCTGACTGTCATACGCGGAAGCCGTTCCGGCGGATGACGTAAGACGTATGCGTCGGGCGCGCCTCTGAGAAATGCAGGAGCAAAGGAAACAAAATTTCCTTACTTTAGCAAAGAAAACCAGTCTCCTCTTGGTTTATATCGAAATCCCCTGACATTTTTCTTTACAAATCCTCGTTTTGTGCTTATAATTCATGAACTGCGTTTTGTTTTGTTCTCTCTCTGCGCTCGTCACTTATCACGCAACGCATACGTCCTACGTCATCTGCCGGGACTGCTTCCGCGTACCACAGTCAGCGGAAGTGAGAAAAAAAGTGTTTATTACGTTTGAAATATGGATATTTATGGATTCGCTACAGGAGGCCTTTATTCACCCCCCGGAGCCGTGTGAGGGACGTTTTATTTTAAGTGTACACATCATTTGCATATTTGTTTTATACTGTATATATTTGTTGGGTTTGGTCCTACATCCATATCTGTCGTCTTTGGAAGATTCTTTTGGTACAATAAACTTTAAAGTCCACCTTTAGATGAAATATGAACATAATACATCACACTCATACCACTGCTAATCGTTACTGAAGCATCATTATTTAAAGTGAAAAAGTGAAAGTGACGTGACATGTGGCCAAGTATGGTGACCTATACTTGGAATTAGTGCTCTGCATTTAACCCATCCAAAGTGCACACACACAGCAGTGAACACACACATACCGTGAACACACACCCGGAGCAGTGGGCAGCCATTTATGCTGCGGCGCCCGGGGAGCAGTTGGGGGTTCGGTGCCTTGCTCAAGGACACCTCAGTCGTGGTATTGAAGGTGGGAGAAAGCGCTGTACATTCACTCCCCCCACCCACAATCCCTGCCGGTACGAGACTCGAACCCGCAACCTTTGGGTTACGAGTCCGACTCTCTAACCATTAGACCACGACTTCCCCATGTCATAAGTGAAGTGAATTGAAGATTCATTGTTTAATTATTTATTTTTGTAGTATACCTTTTCAGGTCCTCCGGCTTTCCCCATCCTTGGATAAAGAGTTTGGTGAGGAGAAGCCTTCTATACAGAACATCCAGCCGGCTCAGACCCATTGACAAAAAAACATTCTTCTGCAAAGAACAAAATACACGAAATCAGAACTTGACACAAGTCACAATCCATCAGTCAGCAGCCTTATGGCTTTACACATTCCGACAAATAAGAACTGAGCAGCTGAGTGGGTTTAGGAGCACAACACACACTTATAGGAAACTAGGGTACTTTCACACCTGTAGATCGATTGCTTTGTTGCGAAACAGGGATTAAAATTATTACAATGTTGCTTTTTATTCTTGGTGCGGTTCGCTTTCACACGGCAAAGTTTCTAAACGGACCAAATTTGTTAATACAAGTCAAGCGCGAGTAAACTGTTCTCTCATTGGTCAAAGTTTCACGGTTTATTTTCCGGGATTCCACTTAGCTGTCACGCATGTCATCCGTCAGGATGGAACGATAACAGCTTCGCAGGCTTATTGTTGTTGTTTTTTTGTAGATGTCGTTATAATAATTTATCATTTTGAGCAGGAGTCCAGGATCGATTGGGAAAACATTTTTTAAATGCACCTACTACAAAGAAGAGCAATAAGACGGCATTATAAAATAAAAAAGTGCGCTTTGATGTTTGAATGGCAAAGACATGATCACCCACAGACATTCACAGGTTCATTTTGAGGTAACGTTATTAGCAAAACAACAAAGCTGATGCTTTTCACGGAACTTACGTAATTACCCATCATAAATTGTGATATATAGCCTGGTTCGTCGTTGGTCCGTTGGATCGGATTGCTTTCTCACTACAACCGAACCGCTACAGAGTTCGTTTTCAATCGAGCCGAGACCACCTCGTTCAAGCGATCTCGGACCAATTGCCCAAACGAACCGAGCTAAGGGGGG
>NW_015638565.1:1543708-1544424 GCF_001515625.1 Sinocyclocheilus rhinocerous
TGTAAGCATGGAAGGCATTGACAAATCTTTTCCTCATGTGTCCATAGGCTTTCTAATAACTGTAATCTCAGGATTAAGAGCCAGCTCTCTGCAGCAGGTTTTCGTGAAGGATATTGTGGCTGTTTACGGAGAAAACGGTTCACTGGATCTCAATGGCATTAACATTTTATTGGAGACAATTGTGCAAGACAAATTGGATCCGAACATTCCTCTACATGCTCAGGTAATCTGATAACTTTAGTTACTAAAAGTTATTTACTAAATTTGTAAATAATATTTGACATTTTATATTTTTAGGCACATGAGTGATTCTATAATTGCAGGTACATTTGGTGTCCGAAGTCATTATTTTGACTTCTGCTTTTTTCAAATGGTTATATTTTTAATTATTTTAATACTGTGTTACTCATTGTTATGAATTACAAGATGTTACAGTCCATCATAACAATATAATATTTTTTGCAAAAAGTGTCTTAAATAGCTGAAAATCATGATTTCTTGTTGTCCGAATTAGTCAGTGCATTTTTTCCATCATGTATCATTGTGTAATCAAAATATTTTATTGTACTTTTCTTTTTGTAATATTTCATTCATTTTATTTATAATAACGCATTACTTTTAAAAGTAACTTTCCCCAACACTGCCCACAACTATGTAAGATACAGGAAATTATGTCACTTTCCCTCACTGTTAAGATCTGAAGCACTGAAAAGTCT
>NW_015638565.1:1544474-1558813 GCF_001515625.1 Sinocyclocheilus rhinocerous
TGTGGAAGGCGTAGGATCAAGAAATGTTCGTCCAATCAAAACGCTAGGTCCGAGTGTTTTAATTGGCTTTCCTACCTGCCTGTCAATGTATCATCAGCGCGTTCACGTACGCTGTGCAGACAGAGTGAGAATGGCAGACAAACATCAACAACCCGATCTTCCTTCCTGGTATTGTAGTACTTTTAAAGTTTTCTCACCGGTGAATGACACATGATGTAGGCAGCCCAGCGGTTCCCAATTCCAGTCCTCGCGCATGTCTCGCTTAGTTAACACACCCGATTCAGATAACCAGCTCGTTAGAAGTATGAACTGTGTTCCGATCGATATGATAACACGGTGTTCATTGCTCCCTACTCCCTGAGCGGTGGAAATCCATTGAAGTTTATTTAACTTTGGAACATGGGCTGGAATTGAGAACCATTGATGTAGCCTATTGTAGGAATGTTGTCTCTGGTATTCTGATCTGTGAGTGAGCGTATATGCGTTCAGGGGGCGTGGCTTTGGACGGCGATTGCAGGGAGGGTGGGATGTTCGCTTTCAGTGCTATCAGGCTAAAGTTAGAATTTTCCAAGATCTCCTACTGCACCTTTAAAGGGTCAACTCTGTTTATGAACTATTTTCACAAAAAACAATAAAATTGTTGTTTAAAATCTAATAAACATTATTGATTTATTTTTTTACCCTTATAATATTTCAACAACATTACTTTTTTTAACTGGATATTGTATATAATACATTTTCAGATGAAAAATATTTGCTCCAAGTGGACGGTTCTATGAAGACATAGGTATTTTTTTTAATTTTTAAGGTATGCATAGGTGAAATATTATCTCAGTTTCAAGTGATGGAATGTAAGGACTGTTTGTCTAATGAAACAAGAAGGATTTTTCCTGCTATGATTTATTGTTATTTCTACACATTGGCTAATATGTCCGTAACAGAGTTGACAAACAATACCATAAAGACATCTGTTTTTTCATTAAAAGTAAAAAAAAGGAAGTAACTTGTGTTTGGCAAGCACTGAATTATTAAAATTAAATATGTTTTCAATAAGATACTGAAAAAAATTTTTTCTCAACTTTCTGCAATGCCAAATGTATCTCCAATTATAGAATCACCCACATGCCACACATTAGAGAGCTTACACAAAAACTGTATAATTGGATTAGTTTTGTCATTCTTAGTCCTGTCTCATTGACTTCTGTCTCTGTTTATCAGTGTGTGTCTGGAGCAGATATTCTGGTGCACTATGGGCTTCAGAACCTCTCTCATCTGACAGAGGAACATCTGGTCACTGTCTGCCCGGCTCTGCTCAACCAAGCTGTACTGCCACCCTGTTCAGCTGAACCTCCGCTACACAGTGACACTGATCTTCGTGGTGAGTCTTCATCTGCTGAATACTTCATATTTGAACTTTCCAAGTCTACAGTTGTCAAAGACCTTTCTTCTTATGTAAACCAGCATCCATTTAAATTTCATATCCTCTCAGTGTGAAGAATGGCAGAGAATGATGGGAAGTTTGCCACCTGAAATATTTTCTATATAAAGTTAATATAAAGTTGTATACTTTATATTAATTCACCATGGCAATTAAAGTATTTTTTCATCTCAACTTTATGCAAACCTCATAAGATGAAAAAAAAAAAAAAAATTATAGGCTATATAATTTAAATGAGTATGTTTTGTATTAGTGCTATTTTTGTACTGCTTTTATGCATAGCTAAATAAAAAACAACACTGTATATGTTTTACTATAATTAAAATATACTGTATTACAGTAATGAAAATCACTGTTGAGAATAATGGCAATTACAAACAATTGTGTTTAATTGCCTTTAAAAATGTCCCAATTTTTTTTCTTTATGCAAAATGTAACTTTACATTAACTTAATGCAAAACAATCTCAGAAGAAAAAAATTATATATTATTTAAACTGGTATTTTTTTGTATAAGTGCAATTTTTGTATTGATTTGATTCTAATTTAAATAAAAACTACTATAATAAAAATATACTCTATTACAGTAATAAAAATCACAGTTGAGAAAAATGCAATTACAAATGTGTTTAATTGGCTTAAAAATAATGTCACAAAACAAAAAATCTTCCTTTATGCAAAACACAACTTTTGTATTAGTGCTATTTTTGTACAGATTTGATGCTAATTTAAATAAAAATTGTTAACTTATTTAAATAAAAAACAGTATTTTTTACTATAAAAGTACAAATGTACTGTATTGAGAATAATGGCAATTATAGACAATTGTTTAATTGTCTTAAAAATTATGTTGCAAAGCAAAAATCTTTCTTTATGCAAAATACATATTCTCATTCAGAGTTATTATTGTTAGCTAAACTAAAACTAAAACCATTAGTTACTTAACTAAAATGTGTTACTTGAAATAAAATAAACATGAATAAACATTAACTGAACTAAAATATATAAAAACTTTTTTGGCTAGTTGCCAACGCAAAATGTATCATTTTCATTTAGTTTAACAATGTACTCATTTAACTAAAATTAAAATAAAAACTATTAAAAACTATATGGACATATTTATTTTAAAAAACTAAACCTAATAATAAAAATAACAAAAACACAAAAATTACTAAAACGTTAACTAAAATTAAAATTAAAACAAAAAATATAAAAACAAAACAATTCAAACTATTAATAAACTATAATAGTTTTTCTAGCACTTATCTTGATGCAAAACAATAAAATCTTTTACTATAATAGAGTAAAAACGTACTGGTTTACAGTAATGAAAATGTCATAAAAGTCACAAAGCAAAAAAAACTCTGCAAAACACAAATTTCTTTATTTAAACTTAAAAAAAAACACCACATGAATTAATATTTTTGTACATATATTATTTTTATACTGCTTTTTTTCTTATTTTTTTTAAAACAATGCTGTATATCAGTATAATAGAGTAATAATGTACTGTAATAAAGTAATGAAAATCACTGTTGAGAATAAGGAAAATTACAGACAATTATGATTAGTTGTCTTAAAGAATAACGTCACAAAGCAAAAATCTTTTCTTTTTTTTGAGGTGAAATGTGATTTACCTTCATGTCTAATTTTAGCTGTGTGAGCTTTCCCCTTTCTTTCTGCACACAGTATGGGGGTTTGGCTTCTTGGCTGTTACCATCATTAATCTGGCCTCACTGCTGGGTCTGACTCTCATTCCTGTAACTAAAAAGCCCTACTTCCCAAAAGTGCTCTCCTACTTCATAGGTCTGGCTGTAGGCACACTCTTCTCCAATGCTGCTCTCCAGTTTATTCCTGAGGTGAAATGCTTTTCCATTTCTCCGTTTAATTTCATTGTTCAAAGTTTGCATTAGTCCTCTGAAAGCTTTCTTCAAGTCATCTAGGTCAGTTTAGGACAGTCTTCTAAGAGGTTGTTGACGGTCACATTGGTGGCACAACATGATTATGAACCCAGCAACCTATACACTGGTTCATTCTTGCTTCATAGAAGCCCTGAAATCAACTTCCAACCGACAAGCTACCATTTCACATCTTTAATTGCTGTCTTATCAGCACCATGATGCTGATGCAGATTATTTATGCTTACAGTGATTACACAATTATAAAATGCAAAATGCTCTTTGAACTGGACTTATTAATTCAGGCTTATTTTCTAGAAAAGTGCATACGTTGCAGACATTTCTTGATCGTTGCATGACGTGATGTTCGTTTTGCAATGAATAGGCCTTACATGTTTGAAATATTTATTTTGGGTTTGCAGTTTAACTTGAACTAATAATGTGTATGTGTACACGGGGAACTATCTGGGTATCTACCTGGTTTAACTTGCTCAAAGACATATGATTACATGATTAATTCCTCTGATTGAACAGGCCTTTGGGTTTGACCCAAAAGCAGACGGTTACATTTTCCAAGCTGTTGGGATCTTTGGTGGATTCTATGCGCTGTACGTCACTGAAAAAATCCTGAGGATAGTCCTGAAAACAGAACATGAGGTGGGTTCATCTCAGTATTATGAAGACTGAACATTAAGAACTCAATTCATGTGATATCTTTATTGATTTTGTAGTCTTTAAAGGGGTCATATGATGCGATTTCAATTTTTCCTTTCTCTTTGGAGTGTTACAAGCTCTTGGTGCATAAAGAAGATCTGTAAAGTTGCAAAGACTAAAGTCTCAAATCCAAAGAGATATTCTTTATAAAAGTTAAGAGTCAACCACGCCTACCTAAAACGGCTCGTTCTAACAGGCGGGGCATAGAGGAGAAACAATAATGTACAGTATGTGGAAAATAATGTGTTTTTTGAACCTTAAACCGCATAAACACATTTCATTACACCAAATACACCAAATAATGTTCTTTTTAGCAGCATCATATGACTCATTTAAATAATTTAAAACTAATCTACAATAGTAAAATGCATAATTACACGTCTCTCTGGAATACTTGATTCCAATTGGTCAGTCACAGCATTCTGCTGTCAAATAGTCTCATAAAATGATATGTCACTATGCAATCTTTTTCATATGTAATAAAATATTTGTACTCAAACCAATATAACATATTTGATAAATACAGTAGTTGCATAATGAGCAGGATAGTGCACAGTCAGCAGGTAATTATCGCTAAAACAATTCCTTCAGGGTGGTACATATATAATTCCAATTGAACTGCAAGCAAATGGCCGTGCTTCTTAATGGTAAATGTCAGATATGTTGTGTATTAGCATGTATGTTCTTTAAAACCATATACAGTAATCATATGATTCACTTTTGAACCTCAGCACGGCCACGGACACAGTCACTTCCAGCCCTCAGTGAGCATCCAACAGAACGGCGTCATCAATACGGTGGACTCTGCCAATAGCGACAAAGCCAGCATAACCTTTGACCCTCCAGTGGAGCAGGTACAACTGGTCAGGTCTCACAAAACTACAAATAATGCCAAGAGATATGTGAATGGTGTAAATATAGCCATACGTTACATAAACAGTATAAAAATAGCTAACAGTTTGGGAGATACTGATTTATTCCCACATGAAATGAAGTTAAAACTTGAAATGATAAATTTACTATAGTAAAACTACGTAAATTTTTTATATTTTCAGTGTGTGTTTGCCCATGCAAAACTTGCTAATGGGATGACAGCGCATTGCTTTGTGGTTGCTAGTGTGTTCTAGATGGTTGCTTACTGATCCAAGTATAATATAAAAAAAGGGTAAATTAAATACACTACTGTTCACAAGTTTGGGGTCAGTAGGATTTTATTTTTTATTTTTTTTATGAAAGAAATTAAAACATTCTGCAAGGACACGTTAAATCAAAAGTGACAGTAAAGTCATTTATAATGTTACAAAAATATTTTCATTTTAAATATGCTGTTTTAACTTACTTCATCAAATCTAAAAAAATGTGTCACTGTTTCCACAAAAATATTATAGCAGAAATATTATACCACAACAGCAGCACAACAGTTTTCAACTGATAATAATAAGAAATGTTGTTGTTGTTCTTTTTTGAGCAGCAAATCATAATACAGAAGTAAAGACTGGAGTAATGGCTGCTGAAAATCCATGTAAAACAATTATTTTAAATTGCAATACAATTTCACAATATTACTTTTTTACTATATTTTTGATCAAATATATACAGCCTTGGTAAGCATAAGACACTTTTTTCAAAAACATCTTACCTATCAAAAAATCTTAGCAACCCCAAACTTTTGAGAGGAAGTGTAAATATAAATATAAATACAAGATATAAATACAAGATATAAATAGGCCAGCCATTCCCACTTGAAATGAAGCTAAAACTAGTTAAAGAAATTAATTTTTTTACATTTTCTGTGGTGCTCGTCCATGCGAAAACAGGATGCCAACGAATTGCTTTGCGGTTGCTAAGGTGTTCTGGGTGGTTGCATGCTCTTAAAGAGCCCACCTCCTCAAGTCTCTATGATAGTCTGGTCTCTATAAAGGGCTCAGGAACCTCCTTGAATGTGTGTGTGATTTTGTGCTTACTTTTGTGTAGCCTTCTCCCCAACAAGCCACATGAACATTAATGTCTGCAGCACAAACTGTGCAGGAAAAGTTATGCACCAAATTTAAATGCTAATAAGCAATTATATCCGTAATGCTTGGATTAGCAAACACCTCTAATTTTTTTGATATCTTTAAAGACTGATTATCACAACAGTAATCAATTTAAGATTACTTGAAAGTGTCATTATCAAATAGAGATAAATACTAATTGTTTGTCATGACAACCAGGCTATTACACTATAACATCAGACTGTGGTCAATGGTTAAACCAGAATCTTGGGTCATGTGATAGCAGTTCTCCTTCAGCAAGATCAAATACAGTTATTTGAAATCCCCCAGTCAGCTGTTTAAGTGTCGTTAGCATGTAACACGACATGACTAGAGTGTTCGGAGTTTTAAAAAGCAGGTTTTTTTGGTACAGAGCTAAGAAGTTCATAGTGTACAGGTCAGTGCAACTTACAGTCCAGCCGTAGAGACACACACAGCTGTGTTTGCTTTCATCTGTCACAGCTGCCAGCAGAAACAAGATTGTCTTCTGCTCTTTGACCTACATCACGAGCACCATGCAACAATACAAAAAGTTAGACCTCGGGGCTAAAAGTAAATAGTATTTGAAATATGAACCCAGGGTTGAAGCTCAAGAGGGTACAGTAATGTTGTTATAGTACGAAATGAGGTTTTAATTTAGACGTGAACGTCATTGCAGCGGTCTTGCAGATGGCTCAGAGGAAGACAGCTGGCCAGCGTAAAGACGGTGGCATGGATGATTTCCCTGAGCGATGCTCTACACAACTTCATTGACGGACTGGCCATCGGCGCCTCGTTCACTGTGTCTATTCTCAGCGGCTTTAGCACTTCTATCGCCATCGTCTGTGAGGAATTCCCTCATGAGCTGGGTAAGAGAAATGCAGACTCTTTTACCCAACTGGAAATGTTGTGAGTTCTGACCTTTAACCCCTACGCCAAACGACCTCTATGACTACTGCCCTTTGAATGTTGACCTTAATGGAACAAAGAAAACATGTGAAGCACATTTGTGTTCTGTCTCCCCCTGTAGGCGACTTCATTATCCTGCTAAACGCAGGGTTGAGTATTCCACAGGCCGTCTTCTTCAACCTGCTGTCTGCTATGTCCTGCTACGTGGGACTGGTCCTGGGCATCTTGTTGGGAAGCACTTTTGCCCCCAGCATCATCTTTGCCTTTGCTGGAGGCATGTTCCTTTACATTTCCTTGGCTGATATGGTAAGAGCAGTGTGGGTTAGAAAGTACAGCACATAACGATTTATCACATTCATCAAGAAATGTATTCAGTAATGACTCATTAAATCGATCAAAAGGGAGAGTAAAGACATTCAGAATGTTAGAAAAGATTTCTATTTCAACACTGCAAAAATGATTTTCTTAGTTGTCGTTTTCCAGTACAAATAAACAAACAGTCTTAAATGACATTTACTTGAGAAACAAAATGATGAGATATTAAGTCTTGTTTTCTCAATAATGTATCAAAATGAGAAAAAATATCTGCCAATGGCATGTTTTCCATTTGAATCGTGTCTTTTTCTTACCCCACTGGCAGATATTTTTTCTTGGATTAAGCATAACCATACATTTTTAGATATTTGTACGGGAAAACAAGACAAAAACACTTTTTTAAAAATTTGTATTTATTTATTTGTAGTGAAATAAATTCTGTTCTTTTGAATTTTCTTTTTCAAGAATCCTGAAAAAAAAAAAGTATTCCACAAAAAATATTAAGCAGCACAACTGTTTTCAACATTCGTAATAATGTTTCTTGAGTAGCAAATCAGAACATTAGAATGATTTCTGAAGGATCATGTGACACTAAAGTAATGGCTGCTTTGCCATCACATAAATAAATTATATATTTTAAATATATAAAATAGTAAACACTTATTTTAATATTTTAGTTTTTACTGTATTTTTGATCAAATAAATGCAGCTTTGGTGAGCCTAAAAGACTTCTTTTAAAAACATTTTTTTTTAAAAATCATACTGGCCCTTAAACTTGTGAATGGAACAGTATTTCAATGCAATACTTTTTACTTATAGCATTTAGGGTTTTTCCCGCATGATTTGAGCTAAATAAGAAATATTATATTACCATTTTTGTCAGAATTTATTGCTTCATTATTGCATTATTATTCATTTATTTCAGGTTAAAATGAAGAGAAACTGACTTTGGTTCCACTTTTAATGCCTAAATGGAACATAAATCTGTGTTAGCGGAGCAAATACTGACCATCTTTCTCTCTCACACATAGCTGCCTGAAATGAACATGATTGCTAGTGAACAAGTGCAGAGCATGAAGACCGATATCATTTTTTTTGCGATCCAGAACGCAGGAATGCTGACAGGATTTGCCATGATTCTTCTCATCACATTGTATGGTGGGAACATTAGCCTGGACTGAGCCCTCGCCTCATCCTGCCCTTAAATTCTGTGCCCATTCCAGATCATTCTCTCATTTAAGCTATTTATTTGAGAAGATACTACTTCATACTATTTTTAAATCATTTATACTGTGGAAACTCGAAAATCATTAGGAGTAAAATAATTTGATGATTTGTATAAGCTGATTATTCTCAATATATATAATTCTAGCCATTTTATACCGTTGTAAATAACTGACCTACTAATCATGTTTTGTAGATAAGAAGGCAGAGAGTGATTTATGGCTTACATTTGGTGCTGTTTGAATGATCAAGTTTGTTACTTTGTACAATAGGAACTTCTAAAATCATGCAAAATAAAAAGACAGAACAGAATTGTATTAAAAAGTCCAAATTGTATGTCTTTTTTTTCATTGGACACATCCATCTGTTATACAGCTGATGACATATCTATACATTTAGTTATTTAATATTCATTAAACACAATGTACACTTAAAAGCATCTTTAAAACAGTACAGTCAGTGCAATATCTTTACAGATCAAATTAAAAACATTTTCTCTCCAAAAATATACATCTACATAGATCTCAGAACATCAATTAAACCCACTTTACAAGAAGTAATCAGAAAACTTAAGTCACACCAGGAGGTCAAATATCTTAAACAGTTTTGACTGGACAAAGTTATTGGGTGAATCTCACAAAACAAGGTCATATTTCATTCTAAAATCAAAAGAAATAAGAAATGATACTTTGCTTAAAGTGGTTTTGTCATTATTTTCAAGGTATTGTTGTCAAGTATTTATACAGAATTGTAGTAATTGTTAAAAATCAAATAAAAATAGTAATGCATTACGTACAGTAAGGAGGATCTAAGGACAATCACCAGTGGGAATTACATTTAAAGAAAAAACAAAACAAAGAAGTGCTTAATTGTCATGAAAAGAATGTCAAAAATGGAAAAAATTAAAATCTTAATGGTCCTAAAATTTTAATTTAATATAATTATTTAGATTTTTTTTCTTTTGATTTTTTGGGGTGAAATGGGACGTGTTTTCATGCGATTCAACCAATCAGGAGGCACATCAGCTCTATAAGACCTAGGCTAGAACAGCACGGTTCTACTTCATAGTCACTGAACCAGCAGAACAAACAGAATGACTTAAACGCACACATACGGCAATTCCGCAGAAGTTCTAGAAGCACTTATATGAGGCACTAAACGCAGAGCTCGGGCCAAACCACACCACAGAGCAGCACGTTACCCCGACGGGTTGTCATGGCAACAGGCACGACTAATGCAGAAAAATCACCACTGTACACATCGACACAAGAGAGGGTGAATCGGCGAGAGAAGACTGCATCTTCATCTTGGATTTGAACTTTAAAAAGCCACTGAGACCTAAACCATTAGTCTTACCATATATAACACAGGACTGCACCGTATTAGCTGAATGCTAATACTTGTTTCATACTAATTGTGGGGTGCTGCTGCTGACTCCAAAAAACAGTGTTTGTTTTGCTATAGCATGTCACACTTTCTAACAAAATGTTTGCATTTTGTGGCATTTTTGCTTTCAACGAACATTTATAAGGAGAAGTCTTGTATTATCCCTTAATCAGCAGAAAAACTGCCACAAAGACATGGTTCCTATCTTCATTCGAGTCAGGTTAAACTATTGTTCAATTGTCAGCCATATATACAGTGTGTATATATATATATATATATATATATATTATTTCATCCAAAGTAACATTTCTTATTTTGGTAACACTTTATTTTAAGGTCCAGTTGCTTATTTGCATGTATATTACTAGCATATTGGCTTTTTATTAGTACTTATAGCGCATATTAATGCCTTATTCTGCATGACCATATTTTAGATCCTTAATCCTATACCCCATACCTAAACTTAACAACTACCTTACTAATTATTAATAGGCAGCAAATTAGGGGTTTATTGAGGCAAAGTCAGCCATATATACAGTGTGTATATATATATATATATATATATGATTTGAACATTTTATTTTGTGAAAAACTGTACATAATGGAAAGTTTGTGATATTTTTTAACTCAAATTTGAGCAAATTAGCTAATATTAAGTCTTTTTTGCAAATCAGCTGATTTTTTTCTTATTCAAGATGCAGTGCTGTGTAATCTTGGTCAGATTTTCATATTCATCATCACAGACCATAAGGTAAGCGCCATAATTAATTTCTGCCAGGGATGAAAACGAGGCTGTGAGTGACACAAGTACAGTGTCTTCAATGGATTTTAACAACATGCTGACTGTTTAGCTGATGAAACTTCTTTCCGAAAAAAACGAATACTCCGTAAAACAGTTTTGAAAGTTGTGAGTTGTGAAAAATGACATGATATAGGATCTTTATAAAGTGCATGCCATGGTAAAGACTGCAAGTCTCTCCCTCACAGCTTCATTTTCATCTCTTAAATTCAATATGGCATCTAACCTGACCTATCTGACCTGTTCCGAATATTCCCAGACACAACCCATGAAGTGCAGGATGAAAGGCAAGTGCAAGTCTTTGGGAGAACTTGGCAGAACTTGATTCTCGAAGTGATGTGTGCCGGTGAGACGAGGTAGATGAAGTCAGACAGTCGTCCTATAGGTGGCTGAGGCTGCGCCCTGCATCCAGCACGTTTTCAGGGCAACAGCCTGCCAATAATGCAAGACTGATGGGGAGTGGAGAGTCTAACTGATCATACATACACAATCTAAGGCCAGCCTCATGAATCCAGGGCTGACCAGTCACTGTACAGAAACCACATATACACTAGCCAGTATATTATAGCACTGCGCTCGCCTTTAGTTTTAGCTTTACAATAGGATGAGTAGCTTACACGACTGTCTACTTTGTCAGATAACAGTAACAAATTTATTTACTTACAAATCAATGCTTTCACCAGAACATGATAAAGCTACGTTGGCTTAAAGGTTCATATGACCAGTTACACTAACTGGCACCATGTTAAATACCACATATGCTACGTAATCTTGCATGGAATGTTTTATCAAGTATCGTACAGCATTATATTACGATTTAATACCAAAAGTGGTGCATGTGTCCACAAACATCGCACGGAATTTACAAACATTCATCTTTCGTAAAATCCACAACTCTTAAGCGTTTCACAGTATTTGTCGGTACCACACATGTTCGAAAAGCTATTAATATTTATCCGCCTTTTACAAAATGGCTGTGATGACGCCAAATTGTTTACTCACGAGTCACGTTTTGGTGAGGCGCATGATTGCGCCTACAGTCTCACAGCTGAGAAAGCTACAAAACTGATATACAAAGACAATAATCTCTCCCTGACCCACTTATACAATCAAATGTGCTCTTAATGGAGTTGTTTATACATTTATACTGCATTAATTTGGTTCAGATACTTGTAGAAAGCTACTAGGGGGCTGCTATTGCAAATAAACTTCAAGTAAGACATTAAAGGCAATAATTATAAAGATGAAAAATGACCAGGTGAGTCACAGTATGCACCATAAACCAAAAAGGCCGCCATATGAGAAAGGAGAGTGATAATCTTAACTTGGTGATGTTCACAAAAGTGTATTTTTTGGCATTTGTGATGCACACAATGTGATTAAATACTGGTTGCTTATTAATATGTGCCGTAGCCTTTCAGTGATGGACTACTTTAAGACAATATTCGCTTTAAAAAGAAGATGTAGTTTGGCAATCAAAATAAAACCAATAAAAATATCTACACCAGCATGAATCTAAGGCAAAAACAGGCCGAGGGCAGCTAAAGTCCTGAGTAACAGACTGCAGTGCTATTGTCAGACAGGCGTTTGAACGCTACAGACTATGAGATGATAGAGATGTCTGCGTAATATGTAATAGGTCAGCTAAAGTAATTAAAGTAGCATCGATACCAACCCAGAATGTAACAAAGAACAGAGGACAGACTAAAAGAAAAGTTGTCAAGGTGACAGTAAAGGGCTGTCAATGCAGTGTTTGTGCGTTTTGTCACTGCCCACCGTCACTGGGAGCTGGACTGTCGGAACGGCCTTCCTTCAAACTGCCTGATTGTTTCTTCTGCTTGGTCTTGGACTTTCTCAGCATGCACACCTAAAATAGAGAACGTAGCCATTTTAAATACACAGAAATTTATAATAGAACTGAAGGCTAACAGATGGTGAAATAAATTACATTTTAAAAATATATTAAAAAAAATATATATATATATAAATTGCAATAATATTTCACAATATTACTGTTTTTACGGTATTTTGTGATTCCTTGTTTTTTTTACTGTAAAAAAAAAAAAAAGAACTCGCCATGTGCACAACACCAGTAACTCCCACAACCTCCAGCATCCCATCGTCTATCCTGGGCCGCTCAAACCGAGAGTCACTGTCTGAGCCCCACAGGTCAGCACCAGAACCCCAGCTAGACACACATACAGCAGCTTTAATCTTCAACAACAAACTCAGGTGTGTGGAAGCGTCTTTACTACCACTGTGTGTTTACCTGGGAATGTTGAGGAATATCAGTCCCTCTATACTGGGCAGTTCCAAGTCCTTTCTGTCCACTTGCAGGCTGATGTCTTTATGAAGGTTTCGTGTGTGACTCAACTTCTGCAGGCCCACCTTTACGTACACACCTTTATTGTGGAACCTGCAAGAACAATGACAAAATCAAAATCCCTAAACACAGACCACTCTCACCTTAACTGTGAGTCACACGGCCACCCATTTGA
Source organism: Sinocyclocheilus rhinocerous (assembly GCF_001515625.1). Classification (NCBI taxonomy): domain Eukaryota; kingdom Metazoa; phylum Chordata; class Actinopteri; order Cypriniformes; family Cyprinidae; genus Sinocyclocheilus; species Sinocyclocheilus rhinocerous. The sequence goes on from NW_015638565.1 coordinate 1,557,666, forward strand.
GGTAAAATAACAATAGTCACCTGCTATTAAACTTGTCTGGGTCCTCCTCACGTGCATGATGAAAGTCCAGACTCAGTTCAGCATCAATTCCCAGCCCAAAATAATTATTCATGTGCACAATCTAAAACACAGACAGGTAAACCCTGTTATGACTGATTCACACTTCACACTAGTACCTTGCAAAATGTGTGCAGTGGAAAATTCCTAAGCAGAGCTAAAAGCATTACAAAATTATAAATAAATAGAAAGTTTAATGAAAATTATAATTAGTTATTATATTCTTATTATTGTATATTCTTCTTCTTCTTATTATATATTTTTTAGTTTTAGTTTAGAGCTTTATTAATCCCCTTGGGGCAATTAATTCAGACTTTCATGGTGCTTCACATATACAACACTTAACACACACATACAAATACTCAAAATACACCAAATATGAGGGGGGGGGGGATTTATTAATTAAATTAATTAATTAAATAAATCATCTAAATCAACTAAATTTATTACATAAACGTATTGCTTCAGGCACAAATGTAAATTTGTACCGATTTGTGGAACATCTAATTGACCTTAAATGTCGCCCAAGAGGCATCCACTTAAAATAATCATTCAAAGGGTGTGTGCAGTCTCCTATAATTTTATGTGCCATCCTCATCACTTGCTGTTCATAATAAAATGTAAGACTTCGCAAGGGAACACCTAAAATCTTTGAGCACATATTAACAATACCTTGCAAACGATTTTTGTTCTTTGTAGACAATAAGGAAAACCAACAAATAAAGGAAAAGACAGGATACTTTCAACAAATGAATTATAAAAAGTACTGAGAATGACTCTCTGTACATTAAAAGAATTCAGCTTCCTCAGCACAAACAATCTTTGATGTGACTTTTTAATGATTGCATCTGTGTTTTGATCAAACTTCAGCCTATTATCAATAATCGTTCCTAAATACTTGTATTCCTCCACTACATGAACCTGTGTGTCATTAATGACCACCCTTTGAGGTGCAAGTGTTTTCTTACTAAAATTGATGATCATCTCTTTCGTTTTTGACACATTCAAATCTAATTTCATCCTATTACACCATAAAATAAAATCATCCAAAACCGGACCATATTCCTGATCTGGATATGACAGCAAAGACA
>NW_015638565.1:1558834-1596450 GCF_001515625.1 Sinocyclocheilus rhinocerous
CTCACCAAAGCTGCATTTATTTGATCAAAATTCAGCAAAAACAGTAATATTTGAAATATTGCAATAAAAAAATTTGAATATATATATATATATATATATATAAATTGCAATAATATTTCACAATATTACTGTTTTTACGGTATTTTGTGATTCCTTGTTTTTTTTACTGTAAAAAAAAAAAAAAGAACTCGCCATGTGCACAACACCAGTAACTCCCACAACCTCCAGCATCCCATCGTCTATCCTGGGCCGCTCAAACCGAGAGTCACTGTCTGAGCCCCACAGGTCAGCACCAGAACCCCAGCTAGACACACATACAGCAGCTTTAATCTTCAACAACAAACTCAGGTGTGTGGAAGCGTCTTTACTACCACTGTGTGTTTACCTGGGAATGTTGAGGAATATCAGTCCCTCTATACTGGGCAGTTCCAAGTCCTTTCTGTCCACTTGCAGGCTGATGTCTTTATGAAGGTTTCGTGTGTGACTCAACTTCTGCAGGCCCACCTTTACGTACACACCTTTATTGTGGAACCTGCAAGAACAATGACAAAATCAAAATCCCTAAACACAGACCACTCTCACCTTAACTGTGAGTCACACGGCCACCCATTTGAGGTAAAATAACAATAGTCACCTGCTATTAAACTTGTCTGGGTCCTCCTCACGTGCATGATGAAAGTCCAGACTCAGTTCAGCATCAATTCCCAGCCCAAAATAATTATTCATGTGCACAATCTAAAACACAGACAGGTAAACCCTGTTATGACTGATTCACACTTCACACTAGTACCTTGCAAAATGTGTGCAGTGGAAAATTCCTAAGCAGAGCTAAAAGCATTACAAAATTATAAATAAATAGAAAGTTTAATGAAAATTATAATTAGTTATTATATTCTTATTATTGTATATTCTTCTTCTTATTATTATATATTTTTTAGTTTTAGTTTAGAGCTTTATTAATCCCCTTGGGGCAATTAATTCAGACTTTCGTGGTGCTTCACATATACAACACTTAACACACACATACAAATACTCAAAATACACCAAATATGAGGGGGGGGGGGATTTATTAATTAAATTAATTAATTAAATAAATCATCTAAATCAACTAAATTTATTACATAAACGTATTGCTTCAGGCACAAATGTAAATTTGTACCGATTTGTGGAACATCTAATTGACCTTAAATGTCGCCCAAGAGGCATCCACTTAAAATAATCATTCAAAGGGTGTGTGCAGTCTCCTATAATTTTATGTGCCATCCTCATCACTTGCTGTTCATAATAAAATGTAAGACTTCGCAAGGGAACACCTAAAATTTTTGAGCACATATTAACAATACCTTGCAAACGATTTTTGTTCTTTGTAGACAATAAGGAAAACCAACAAATAAAGGAAAAGACAGGATACTTTCAACAAATGAATTATAAAAAGTACTGAGAATGACTCTCTGTACATTAAAAGAATTCAGCTTCCTCAGCACAAACAATCTTTGATGTGACTTTTTAATGATTGCATCTGTGTTTTGATCAGACTTCAGCCTATTATCAATAATCGTTCCTAAATACTTGTATTCCTCCACTAAATGAACCTGTGTGTCATTAATGACCACCCTTTGAGCTGCAAGTGTTTTCTTGATCATCATGATGATCATCTCTTTCGTTTTTGACACAATCAAATTTAATTTCATCCTATTACTCCATAAAATTAAATCATCCAAAACCGGACCATATTCCTGATCTGGATATGACAGCAAAGACAAAAGCACAGTATCGTCTGCATATTTTACCAAATAACTATTATTGTACAAACTCTGACAATCATTTGTATACAATATGAATAGAACAGGAGAAAGTACACAGCCTTGTGGTGAACCTATAGAAATATTTAATGTGTCCGATAAGACCCCATTAACTCTAACCCTTTGTTTCCTATGTTAAAAAATTGAATGTTAAATTAATTGAATGATTAAAATTAAACTGACTAATAAGTTTTTGCCCTAAAATAATAGGTTGCAAAAAATTAAATGCAGACGAAAAGTCCACAAACAAAAGCCACGCAAAGGCTCCACTATTTTCCAGATGTCGACTGAGAGCATTCAACAAAAACAGTTTTGCGTCCTCTACGCTAATATTGATTATAGATAATTAATACATAATATATATTATAATAAGTGCATGAATTATAGAAATGATTAAAAATAATTAAAATGTTAAATTAAATAATATATATTTTATTTGAATAAAAAACAATATTGCATTACAAAATAAAAAATAGAAAGTTTAATGAAAATTATAATTAGTTATGTTATTCTTATTCTTATTATATATTGATTATAGATAATTAATACATAATATATATTATAATAAGTGCATGAATTATAGAAATGATTAAAAATAATTAAAATGTTAAATTAAATAATATATATTTTATTTTAATAAAAAACAATATTGCATTACAAAATAAAAAATAGAAAGTTTAATGAAAATTATAATTAGTTATGTTATTCTTATTCTTATTATATATTGATTATAGATAATTAATACATAATATATATTATAAGTGCATGAATTATATAAATTATTAAAAATAATTAAAATGTTAAATTAATTAATGAATTAGAATTAATGAATTAAATTAAATAAAGAAAAAACAATACTGCATTACAAAATAAAAAAATAGAAAGTTTAATGAATATTATAATTAGTTATATTCTTATTATTGTATATTATTAGTATTATTATTAAATATAGATTATAGATAAGTAATACATAATATATATTATAATAAGTGCATGAATTATATAAATTATTACAAACAATTAAAATGTTAAATTAAATCATATGCATTTTATTTTAATAAAGAAAAAGAAAAAACAATACTATTGAAGAAATCATATTTATTGTAATTTGGGGACTCGTGATGTACCTTGGGTGGCTCTAGGAAGCCATTCACTTTGCCATCCTCTGTCATTTCCTGTGCATCCAGAAGAATTGTCCAGCGGTCCATTTGCACTTCCTCTGCCTCGTCCACAGACAGCAGGGTGTTGTAGGGGTCCTCGCCGCTGTAGCCCGCCCCCCATCGCAACACCTGAGCCAGATCGTTCCCTGCCAAACACAGAGCATAACTGAACACAAACGACAATGGATGCTAACAGTTAGTAAAACATATAGCAAACTAGAATTCAATTAGGAATATTCCCTCCATCATTTACCGGTGCCCAGTGGTATAATGCTGATTGCTGGCTCAGGACAGGTGATTTTGTGCCGGATGGACTCCAGAACCCCCAGCACCCATCCCACTGTGCCGTCTCCTCCACACACCAAGATACGAAAGTGAGGGACGTCCCTGAACGTGTGCAACCTGTACAATCAAAAAGCTCTTATATGTGAGAAGGGAAATGACAGTATTCATCCATTTGTCAGTCACAACATCCATACATCATTCAAAAGGAGTGTTGGTCTAACCCAGGAAGTGGTCCTCCGCTGGTCAGCTCAAACACTTGGTGAGGGTTTAGAAGTTTCCGGAAACTGTATAAGATCTCTCTACCCTTTAATCCCCCACTTTTAGGGTTGACAAAGACTAGCAGGGGGCAACTTCCTTTGGCCAGCTTGCTTTGCTGTGGGGAGAGAAAATAACGGTTACATTTGTACTTGAAATGACTGTTGAATTGTACTGTAGTTTCACTATTGGCCACTAGAGAGCAGATGCATATAAAGATTGGGCCAGCATTATGAGCTCTATTGTTGCAATGAACAGCATGTGATTTACTGATTACATTTAAGTTAATACAGGTGATTATTTTGAAGCAGTTGTGGGTCTCACTGCTTTCATATTTGCTTATAAGAGAAATGTGCCTTCTCTTACAAAACATTTGCATTATCTCACAAAACTATTGTGTTCCTCCAAGAAACTTTCTTGCAAAACATTTGTGAGTGAATGCAAAGTTTCTTGAGGGAACGCAAATGATTCGAGAGTAAACTCAAAGGTTTTTGTGAAATTTTTCCCATTTAATTTTTTTTATGTCCCTTTTAAGGGCTCTTTATTTGTTAAAAAAAAGCATGTAAAATAAGTGACAACCACGGAGTGTCACTATTGGATGTGCAGTATGGCTTTGCAAAAAGATGGTGTACCATGATCTCAGGTATGACAAGTGAGTAGAGCTGTTTGCCGCTGATGCTTGTGTCTTTGGCCAGCATGTAAATCCTCTCCGCCTCTGAGAAACAGCTGATCTGCAGGACCACTGCACCTGAAAACAGCACAGCAGCTCAATTCTTCAAACACACTCACTAACACCTGCTCACAACCTAGTACACAATTATTTTTACCACATCATAACATGATGGAATAAGACAAAGAGACAAAAATCCCAATGCAAGCCTCTTTATATCACTACCATTCAAAAGTTGGGGTTCAGTAAGATTTTTTTTTTTTATGAAAGAAATTAATACTTTTATTCAGCAAAGATACATTAAGTTTCCCAAAAGTAACAATAAAAGACATTTATAATGTTCTTTTGAGCTTCCTATTAAAATAAGAATAAAAAAATGTGTCATGTGCAGCAAAAAACTATGCAGCACAACAGTTTTCAACATTGATACACATTTCTTTTGTTAATTTGTTCCTTGACTGAATCAGCATATTAGAATAATTTCTCAAGGATCATCTGACATTAACTGGACTAATGACTGCTAAAAATTCAGCTTTGCCATCAGAGGAATACATTTGAAAATACATTACAAAAATGCATTATAGACAAAAGTTAGTTTAAATTGTAAAAAATATTTCATAATATTACTGTTTAATGTATTTTGAAATAAATGCAGCCTTGTTGATCATAAGAGACTTCTTTTTAAAAGCATAAAATAATCTTGACCCCTTTTCAACTTTTGAAAACAATTTATAATAGGTTTCTATTTCAATTAGTATAATAATTAGTATTATATACTAGTATAATTATATATTTAATAATAAAGATAAAAATTAAAATTTGATATTTATAATATACTTTCCGTACCCACTGTATATACAGTGCCCTCCATAAGTATTGGAACAGTAATAACAAAATTGCTTTGTCTTTGAGTCAAGACATCTGCATATATGATTAAAAGATGAATATGAGACAAAACTACAGAATGTCACATTTTATTATTAGCTGTTTCGACATATTCATGTTTTACCAAATAAAAAGGACAGCACTTTTAGAGTTTCATTCCCTAATCTGATGTGAGCAAGTATTGGGACAGTTGTCTTTCTAAGTGATCAGCTGTGTCCTGTTGCATTAATTGTTCAGATATTAAAAGCAGGGAATGTGTTGTATCTGTTATAGCCATTGCTATAACTGCACACACAAACCAGGATGAAGACGAGGGAGCTGACTTTGAGAGACAAGCAAGTTATTTGGATGCTAAAAGAAAAGAGGAACTCAATTAGAGCTATATCAAAAACAATGGGCATGGAGAAATCAACCGTTTGGCATGTCCTGAAAAAGAAAGAAACCACTGGCGACTACAGCAACGACCTGGTCGGCAGAGAAAAACAACAGCCGTTGATGACAGACAAATCATAAAAGCTGTGAAAAAAATAAGTGTCTGTAAAATCACCAACAACCTCCAGAAAGCTGGGGTGATGATCTCACAATCTACTGTTCACAGGAGACTTTGACACAGAATTACAGAGGCTACACAGCAAGATGCAAACCTCATCAAGACCAGTTTTATGGACAGATGAGACAAAGATGATCTATTATCTAAGTGATGGGAAAGCAAAAGTGTGGAGAAAAAAAGGAACTGCAAATGATACTAAGCATACAACCTCATCTGTAAAGCATGGTGGAGGTGGTGGCATGGGCATGAATGGCTGCCTCTGGAACAGGCTCTCTCAACTTTTTTAATGACTTAACGAATGATGGTGATAGCAGAATGAACGCAGAAGTGTACAAAAACATCTTGGCTACCAATGTTCAAGAAAATGCCACAAGACCCATCAGAAAGTGCTTCATATTGCAACAGGACAATGAGCCAAAACACCCTGCTAGCTCAGTCAAGGAGCTTATCAGGGCAAAGAAATGGAAGGTCTTAGATTGCTCAAGTCAGTCTCCAGATTTAAATCCAATTGAACATTAATTTCACCAACTAAAGAGGAGACTAAAGGCAGAAACTCCCCAAAACAAGCAACAGTTGAAAATGGCTATTAAAGGCTGAGAAAAGCATTTCAATGTATGAAACCATGAGTCTGGTGATGTCTATGCGTGGCAGACTCACTGCTGTGATTGCAAGCAAGTATAAGCTTTTAAACTTTTACATTTGCTTAAAGTTCAATTGTCCCAATACTTGCTCACATCAGATTAGGGAATGAAACACTAAAAGTGCGAGCACCTAACCCCCAACTGCTCCCCGGACGCTGCAGCATAAATGGCTGCCCACTGCTCCGGGTGTGTGTTCACGGTGTGTGTGTGTGTGTGTTCACTGCTGTGCACTAAGGATGGATTAAATGCAGAGCACTAATTCCTAGTATGGGTAACTTGGCCACATGTCACGTCACTTTTCACTATATATATATATATAAAATTGTTAATATTTTACATGTATACATTAAGTTAATATTTTAAGGTACACATAAAGGTACACAATTTTTTATTTTTTTATTTAAATATTTCTTGTTGAAACATTTATTTAGCATAATATGTACTCAAAATTCACAAAACAAAGCACTTCTTTGTATCAGTCAAGCAGAAGGGTCTATTTTCAACTTTAAACACCCTTTGTACCATTTTTTTTTACTAGTACAGTAGCGAACAACAGGAAATCATAGCAAGAAGTAGAATAGTATCTCTAGTTGTCAAAGCGTGTGTGTTAACCACTACTTATTTTAAGATCTCCACACAAACCAACACACTGCTACATTAACAATATGAAAACCATTCAAAGCATCAAGTCGATTGAGCCAGTGGGCATGAGGTGGATGATTAAGAACAACCGACAGTTCAGAGCGTTTGTGTCTCATTTACAGAGCACTGACAGTAGGCCAGACTGTGGCCCAAGCACACAGCAGGCAGTTTGTTCTGCAGCATGCACCAGAGACCTTCAGTGTTATCAAATAAAGTCATGCAGTTGTGCTCAGAACAAAGACAGACATTATGAGCCACCTCTAAAGGAGGGATGCATTTCCTGTGACAAGGAAACAGGCAGTTCTCCCACAGAACCCTATGATTTATGAATGCAGTTTCTCTTACCTTGTCCAGTGTACACGTGAGTGATGGTGACCAAATGACCTGGGTGGGGAAGAGTGAGAGAGAAATAAAGACACAAAAATGAAAATTTGGAGAAATTTAACATTACACCACTTGGATCCTCTGCAGTGAATGGGTGCCGTCAGAATGAGAGTCCAAACTGATAAAAACATCACAACAATCCACAAGTAATCCACATGTCACCAGTCCATCAATTAATGTCATGTGAAGCAGAAAGCTTCATGTTTGTGATAAACCCGTCCATAAAGACATTTTAACTTCAAACCGTTGCTTCCAGCTAAAATATGGGCCTCTATCCATAACAATGCTTTCTCCAGTGAAAAAGTCATCTTGTCTGAATCAGGAGTGAAATATGTACATAATAAGCACTGTTTAGGTGAAAACAGTTCTAAACAATTATGTCGGTGGATTTTGATGTGAGAGGACAACAGGGGATGGAGTTTTTCACTGGAAGAAGCATTATTATGGATTATAAATTCGTATTTTGGCCAGAAGCAACAATTTAAAGTTAAAACGCTTTACATGGTAACACTTAATGGTGGATTTGTTTTTTACAAACAAGCAATCATCTCACAAGACATTAATCGATGGACTGGATTACTTGTGGATCATTGTGATGTTTTATCAGCTGTTTGGACTCTCATTCTGACGGCACCCATTCACTGCAGAGGATCCACTGGTGAGAAAATGATGCAATGCTAAATTTCTCCAAATCTGTTCTGATGAAGAAACCAACAGATCTACATCTTGGATGGCCTGATGGGGAGTACACTTTCAGCTAATTTTCATTTTTGGTTGAACTATTCCTTTAACCCTCCAATCACAATAAATGCCCAGCAGTCACTTTATCATCCGTTCTAATCCCTCCCAGCAGAGCGGCGATGAGTACACAAGATGCCTCATGTCAGACTTACAGGTCAGCATTGTGCAAGGACAATTTCATGGAAAGATGAATAAAATCCTAAGAGACTGATGAGATGAACGGCTAAAATCCAAAGGACCTGAGCCATTTAAATCTTGAGCTTACACATCATATGAGCACACACAGACTCACTTTTGACTGCGAGGTGTTCGGATAGCAGGTGTGTGTATTCCTCTCTGTCAAGCTGTGTCGGAAAGCCTCCCAAGAGCAGATTGACTTGTGCCACTCGATTCCTGCTTTCCTCGATGTAAAACCGTGTCTGATTCATCTGTCGCAACGATGTCTGAAAGTCACAAGCTCAGAATCAGAGTTTGAGACAACCAAGAAGCTCTCATCTTTTCCATAACAAGCACACACACAGTAAGATAAGTGTGCTGTGCTTATCAGGGCTCATCACCTTTGAGTGTTTTCCAAATACAAAGCAAAATCATCATGACCCGCCTCACATACCTTCCGTATCTCCTGCAGTTTGTCCAGTAAAATCTCCTGACCGCTGAGGACTTGCCGTTGCACTGAAGATGGATAAGAAACACAAGGTCAGGATATCGTGAAACCCTTCCACATTTTTCTAAGCTTTTCTATGTGCTGTAAGGGTTTGCACAACAAATGCCTTTAATATCAATCAGACTCTTAAAGATACTTGGAGACAATTACATAAAAACCAGGCAAATCATATTTACTATTACTGTATGTAGTTTTGAATTTAATGAATATAAAATATAAAAAAAATGTTCTAGCAATAAATTCAATTTATAAGATATAAAAATATGTGATATAAGCAGTGTTGGGGAAAGTTACTTTTAAAAGTAATGCGTTACAATATTGCGTTACTTATATTATAAATAAACATTTATTTATTGAAAATATATACAACCTATGTAAGACATCTTACCTTGTTTGCTGCTCATGAAAACTTCTACAAGGTTGAAGTCAGTAGGGTTTTCATTCTATGGACATTTGCAGAAACCATGTGGATTAACATACAAATTGTACATAAAGTACAAATAACTAGATTTGATGCATTTTCTGAAAAATATATTGTGGCGTTTGCCTGAGCAAAAGTTCCCACTAGGATACAAGGGTGTGACTGCTATGTGGTAAGCAAAAAAATCTTTTGATGGCTTATAATGGTACAGATTTCTAAGTTTTGAGGTACCGTACTAATACGTAGAGTTAAAGGGTTTATTCAAATAAATTTAAGTTGTGTTTTTGAGAATTCAATTCCAAGGTACCTGTTTTCCTGTTTGTGACAGCACTTCCTTTACGATTGAGTCTACTGTGCTGCTTTTCCCAGCAGTAACTGAGGTGACTCCAACCCTGAAACACACGTGAAAGAACTTTCCTCATTACGGCAATATTTGAAAACATTAAGCATTGAAAAACGTTCCATCCCATGATTCATCAGCAATCTGGCACCGTATAAATCACACACTGGTCTGCCACTGAAACTTCGGACAATGTTTTGTTTTACTGTGGTCAAATATTGCATAAGAACATTAACGTCTGATTGTGGTGCTAACTGGCAGCATGTGTTAAGTCTGACTCACTGCCTCCCTGACTCAAAACTGTAAAAAAAAAACACAAAATACTTCATTAGTTCCAGACCCCCATTAACAAAACAAAAGGTCTGATCTAATGGAAACATCAAGCACATGAGTGGCACTGCTATTCTTTTCATGAACTCTAAAGGTTTCCTGACGAGTTTCTGTAGGCAACGAGGTTCCATCAGCATTTGTGATCCATTTCCTGCTGGCATGGCAACAACATCTAAGGTAAACCATGGATGCTGTGTCACTCCATCTCCGTGGCAACCAGATACACAACAGCAAGCTTGTCATCAGTTGTGCCATGTATGTTTTGATGGGTTTTATATACACTTGCCTTCGCCGAGTGGCACACGACACTGCTATTGTCAATTTCCTTGCGATGTCTGGAGATGATTTAGGGTTTGTTTGGAAAAGCGAGAGGACTGATGCGCCATAAAACCCTTAGATAAGTAAACTGTAAGCTGTATTTCCCATATTTACATAAGAACTGCACATCTTTACGATGTGCTAGCCTCTAAAATTTTATATAACACCATTTTGTATGTAAAAAAAATTCCATTGTGTTCTGCTTATTTATATAAAGTAACTATAAAATAGTGGTGTGCAATATGTATCGCCTACAAACAATAACAAAGTGCGAGCTGCAATACCATTAGAATACCCTCAAAATTCAAAATATGGGGACCTTAATGCCCCTCTATGTGTTTTTGTTTTGTTTTTATCATATGATATAGTTTAGCAATATCACATGAGCAACAGTGCGGTTTTCCCTGAATATCAGAACAATTGCAAATGTAAAACTGATTTTATACAGCAGCTCAATAAGCAAGTTAATATTGTAAGTTACATTTTAGACACAATATTGTCTGTTGTTTGCTTTATTTCCCCAAAGAAAATACAGGAAATAATCAGAACCGCTGCGCGTCTTTGAGAATCGCACAGCATTGTTTCGTTACTGAATGACAGGGGCGCATTAATGCATGGGCTCCAAGGGGCTGAAGCCCAGGATTGTGCCCCAGAAAAATAGAAATTGTCCTATTGCTTAAATGTGATCATTAAACTTTATATGGCTGTGATTTAACTAATTAAACGTGAGCACGTCAAGTTTCAAATTAAAAACGCAGTTAGCAATCACCAAATAACCCACATTTATGCCAACATGCCATGTTGTTTTGATCTACTGATGATGAATAATTCATATTTTGTGTGATTTATGGTGTTTAAATCATACCTGTAAACTCACATTTCAGCCAGGAAAGTTGTGATGGCATTTTCCTTTCATATTACCTCTGTATAATGCCCGTAATAACGTTTTGTTTACTTTATGTAATGGCTATATGATTCTGCTGTTCCACAAGCGCCACCTTGTGGCAAAGAGTGAATTTGCAGATTCGCTTATATTCACATTTTACGCAGAACAGTGTTGTGAATGTTAACTGGCATATAAACAAGACAAAAAACGAAATTTGACAAATAAGTGTTAGGAAGCTTAAAAAAAAAGAAAAAGAGGTTTTCTGGGGTCAGCGGGCCTACTGTAATGCTGTAGCCCAGGGGCCTTTGGTTATCTTAAGGCGCCTCTGCTGAATGAATCTGTTTTTTTTTTAATGAATCGGGTGAGTCAGTGATTAAACGACCCATTCATAAAGACTGAATGAATGAGTGAATGAATCAGCCATTTGAACGGATTGGTTAAATAAATGACTCAATGTATTTAATCTCCGATATTCCTTGTGAATCTATGTAGTTATGAAAGCCGGACAACACAAAACAAAACAGCAAATATGCACTAAAAGCAGAAGTCGAGCTCACTTGAGCGAGCCGGGATAAATCTTCATCACTTCCACTTCTCTGGGTTTTGATCTGAGCAGCCAGGAATCAGACACGGTATCCTTAAAAATGGGCTTGTTGTCTGGTGTGCCGTTACGGTTGATGATGTCATCTGTAAACAGTCCCTGTTGGCTATAACTCTGTAGCTCGTAATCCTGCAGTTCATCTGGGATGTAGAACGCTCTGAGCGATGCTTCCTGTCAGGACAGGAAGTAAGAAATCAGCATAACACTGACAAAAAAAGTTTTATTCAGGCATGGTCTTTACAATAACAATTTTGAGTTGTACAATGTAAAAGTTTAATTCTGGTGAAACCTGATTAGGTAAAAAAAAAAATATCTCACCACTACTTCCTCATTCTTGATTATTCGAGGGATTGAAACCAAACGAAACTGATTCCGCTTAGCTGCATCGTCACCATCAAAAACTTTCAGCGTCTGTTTACCTGTAGGCCAGGAGAACGGAAATTAATATGGGCGCAAAGGTGATTACTATTATCCATATGAATTTTGCCCAGGTTTGTACCCGTGTCAGCGGATCCCGTAGACTGAGTTTCCTTTGAAGTTACTGGACTCTGAGTATCGACATCATCCAGGTTATCTGGAGAAAACACTTCTCTATTATATTAGCATTCGCAGACATGTGAGCTTGTTATTTGATATTCAGAGGTGAACATGACACTCTTAACAATGAATTAAGGGGCATTAAATGTGCAATTTCCCAACCATCTTATTTTCCAGGCTTACACATTTAATCGCAGAAAGTAGTAATTAAAGCAGAATAGAATTATTGTGCTCACTGAGACTGAAGAAATGTTCCGAGTTCAGTACAAGTTCAATACATCTGTGACAAGCTGTCAAGTACCACAGAAAACAATTGTGATATGTCTCCCAGTTCGTAAGAACAAGTAAAAATCAAGTGTTCAGTAATACACTTACAATGGAAATCTATTGTGCACGGCTATGGGATATAAAACACAACTCACACCACAGACTTCCCAATTATGTGTGTATCATAAGACTAGATTGATAAACTATGCAAAGTTATTGCCAAAATAATCACTGTAACTTTCATATATTATCTGTGCAAGAATACCATTTCATCTGTCTCAAAATCCATCTGTCTACAACAGCAGTTCCGTCACTAAAAGAATGTTTTAGCCAGCTTTTTTAATGTATATACATATATACTTCATACACTACTATTCAAACCTTTAGAGTCAATAGGATTTTTTTTAAAGATTGCTTATGAAAGAAGTCTCTTAGGCTCACCAAGGCTGCATTTAATTGATCAAAAATACAGTAAAAAACATTAATATTGTGAAATACTATTTCAATTTAAAATAACACTTTTTAAATAAGTTGTTTTTGTTTTAATATATTTTAAAATATAATTTATTCCTGTGATGAAAATGTTGTAATTTCAGATTCATTACTCCAGTCTTCAGTGTCACATGATCTTTCAGAAATCATTCCAATATGCTGAATTGCTGCTTAAGTAACATTTCTTATTATTATCAATGATGAACAGTTATGCTGCTTAATATTTTTGCTTCAGGAGCAGCATTTATTGAAACAGAAATCTTTAACATTAACATTATAAATTATAAATATCTTTACTGTCACTTTTGATAAATTTAATGCATCATTGCTGAATAAATGTATTATGTTTTTTTTTTTATTCTCACAGACTCCAAATCTGTAATTATTTTTAAGTGCATTACTATAAACACAATTTTACTTTACAAAGGTGATGGATAAGTAAAAATGATTGTCTGTGCTAATGAACTGCATGCCACACATGCTGTCCACAGAACTTGTAAACCTGAACATTTTTCAGTTTAAGGTGTCCACTCAGATTTCGAGATGGTCCTCACTGCAGAACACAAGATCCAGGGGGTGTGGTTTGATCCAGATCCAACTCCTCCCATCTTACATATACCTAAACCTACCCGTCTCCACCCCCTGATCCCTAAACCCACCCATCGCCACCCCTAAACCTACCCATCTCCCAGAGCTCCACCCCTAAACCTACCAATCTCCACCCCCTAGATGTGGATCCAACCATCTTGTGTTCTGCAGTGAGGAGCTACTGCAGATTTCAGTGAGAATGTGAACCTGTCCAGGCATTACCCATCTCGCTGTGGTGGGAATTTTCCGAGATTCTGTAACAGTGCATTTTGCTGAAGTTCCGCGAGCAGATCCGCACGCAGCTGGGGTGAAGAATCATGTTCCGCAACCGCCCCATGCCGCACTCTGGGGGGATGATTATGTAACATGACGCATGTGCCTGCAAACATATAAACATAGATAAGTGGTCGAGCCAAGAGATTACAAGCTACAGTACATTTATATATCCAAAGCAATATATAGGAGGATTGTCCCTGTAGTAAGTGTGCTACATTAACCAAAGGCTAGGTGATTTGCTAAAGAGCATGGACTGACCTTTGCAGGGTTTCAACCAACAACATTTCGGTTACCAAAATAGAGCTTTGGCCACTAGACCACACCAACACGGCTAAAATAAAAGTACAGCTACAGTGTGTGTGTGTAAGTCCTTGTGCCTTTGTTCTCAAATCCCTCTAAATCCTTGAGGTTTATGCTTTCAACGTATTTGAGATGCAAACAACCATTTCAAATATGTACCCTGCAGTCTCTGTCCTCAAAAAACCTGCTCAGGCACTGGTGCTTACATCATCTACTAACCTACATGATGAAAAACTTGCTGGGGAGGTGATAAAATGCATGCTAGTGTTCAGACGGACATGGTCTGATAGCTGAAGTGCAGTAGAGTAGAGCTTTTTATCACCAGGGGCTAAATTAAACATAATGCGGGAAAAGGTGGAGAGTGAGTCATTGGAACGCCCTGATGCGATACTATTTACACAATGGCACTCTACCAAAACCTGCCTCACTCACTGCCTACCTACATAGGCAGGTGACTTCTAATTAAGCATTCTTGGTGAAATGGAAACTCATACATGAGTGATTTGGAGCACAGTCATACATTTAATGGCAAAAATGCAGAATGTAAAATGAACGTATTGACAATTGATTTGGAAAAAGGCATCACGAGGACAAACACAACACTACCATTGAAATGTTGGGGTCTGTAAGATTGACTGATTGATTATTTATTTATTTTTGAAAGAAATTAAAACTTTATTCAGCAAGGATGCAATAAATTGATCTAAAGTGACAGTAAAGGCATTTATAATGTTAAATTTCTTTCAGAACATGCAACACAACTCCTTGTTCAAGCTCTTGTTCTATCCAGGCTGGACTATTGCAATGTTCTCTTGGCAGGTCTTCCAGCCACTTCTATCAAACCTCTACAACTAATCCAAAATGCCGCTGTAAGATTACCTTGCTACGTGTACTGCGCTAGGCTAACTGAGACTTGTCTTGTTGCTCTTTTGTTAGTTTTGACTGCTTTTATTGTCCTCATTTGTAAGTCGCTTTGGATAAAACTGTCTGCTAAATTTAAAGTAATGTTACAAATGTTATTTTGAACTTTCTATTTACAAAAGAATCTTGAAATTTAATGAAAATTGTACCACAGTTTCCACAAAAACAACTTTTCAACATTGATAATAATAAGAAATGTTTCTTGACCAACAAATCAGCATATTAAAATGATTTCTGAAGGATCACGTGACACTGAAGACTGGCTGCTGAAAATTCAGCTTTGCATCACAGGATTAAATTAAAATTTTAAATATATTAAAATAAAATAAAAAAACAGTTAATGTAAATTGTAATAATATTTCCACAATATTACTCTATTTTTGCTATAAAAAAATAAATAATTAAAAAAAACTGCAGCCTTGGTGAGCGTAAGAGACTTAAAAAACCTTACCAACCCCAAACTTTTGAATGGTAGCCTACAAGTACATACATGTTCAACAATTTTGGAATTTTCCATTTCAGGCCATAGTAATAGTTTTGGAAGTTGATAAAGTTAATGTGGCACCTAACCATGTTAAAACCAAGAAACCAGGCCACACAATAGAAAAAATATCCACTGCCAAAATGGCAAAAGAACAAAAACACAGCAAGGTTCAACTTCAACCCGAGTACAATTTTGTAAGTGCTGACAGGAGCTGCATCCTACATTGCACCTGTTAAATAATAGATTGATTCATTGTGAGACACGACAGTCTGAAAGCCAACTCACCGTCATTCTTATAACTAAATAATGAAGCCGTTTATGTGATGAATACAACCGACAACAGGCAAACTGAAAGCGTTGAATAAGACAAGTAAAGATTGGGTGAACTTTAAAAACCACACACTTACTGTAACCCCACACCACTCGCATCTCATGCCAGCCAGGGTGTCCGAAGAACTGCAGGTGCGACGACACACCTCACAGCGGGCACCTGAGGACATGTTCCCCTCCCGCCAGTGGTGCTGGTACGTGTCCTATCAGAGCAGGAGGGGATGATGGGTTAGGAATAACCATGTGGCCAATAACACAATCTAGAGCAAAAATAAAGCTAGGGAATGTGATTAACCCAGGACATGCTCCTGGATCAACATCTGTGTTACGCTTCTTATCAACCTATCATTTCCCTTCAAGTTTAGGGGTAGGATAAAGTTTGATCTATAATTAGAAATGATCCAATTATATAATTCTATTTCTAAGTAAGTAAATCTAATTATAAGACGATCATATTCTAATAAAGTAAATTATCTTGAGTACTAGGGAATAATTTCAGTCTTCAAACTTGTTTGACTAATGTGGTGATTTTTTGCCCTTTACACCTTTTCACGTCTCAGATGTTTCTAAGAGGATGCACTATATATAATTATTATCCATCACTTAGGTGGACGGGCTTGTAAATTTTCCATCTCTCTTTTTTGTCAGTAAAATGTTGTAACGCTCTGTATTTGTGACATTTACATCACAACTTCAGTGGCAAAAGCTCTTTGTTTCATCAATCACTGTGTTTTTTTTATTTTTTTTTTATTCTGCCTCTTGTAAGGTGAAAATGTAAAAGAAAACAGGCTGCAACCTTGCAATCTAGTCACCCATTTCAATAAACCACATCCTATGAATTATTCCACTAGAGTAAACTTGGAGTTTCTTGTTTTTCTCTCCAATTCTCACTTATGTCACAACCTATTTTCTCAAGGGGAAATACAATTATATTTCTTTTTTTTTCAATTCTAATCCCTATTAGAATCCTTTGCTGTGGGAGCGTTTCTGAAGTATAGAAAAGTCCAGATAAGTATCTGTCAAAATGCCAGAAATCATTTTGCATTGTACATCAATTGCTTTATTTGGTAAATTATGTAACATGTTCAGTTAATGCAAGCTCTAATTTATGAAATAAAACAATTTATGTTAATTTATATTTATATAATAAAAGCAAGTGGAGGTCAGCCATGGTTTTATTCTCTGGTGTACTGGCTTTAGTCAGGTTAATACATCAGTAGATGGTGCAGTCCTGGTTCTCATACTCACAACGTCTTGCCCTCCATCTTGGTGGCAGACACGACAGTCGCTAACGCTGAACGGGGCACAGTCGCTGTGAACGTGTAGCTCACACACTGAAAGACATGTGAGGTGAGGTTACTGAAAGATCATGGAGTCTCTTTGTATGATTTATCCACTAAGCAAACATGAGGCAGAACAGTTGGTAAATACATTTTTATTTCCATAGGACAGAGGAAATGTGATGAACTAGTACTGCCTGTGAGGTGTTACAGGTCTGCTAGAGGAAAAAGTCACTGAACTCATGTTGCTGTAACAAATGTTTTGAGTGGGCGTGGGAATTAAAGACCGACTTTTCTTCTGAGCTTCATTTGCGCCTTTTGTAAGCACAGAGAGAGGAAGAGAAATAGAAAGAGAGAGTTGGAGTGCAATGTTTTTCTTAGAATTCAGCCCACTGCAAAAGGCCATTCTGCCATTTCCACGGCAACAGCTGCTTTCCAAACAGGGACGACCAGCACAGACAAATGAGCAATAACAGAATTTTAAAAAATTTAATAAAATAAAAGACCAAGATGGTTTGAGGAAACAGAAGAAACAAAAAAGGTTTCAGAGAAAACATTGAGAGAATCTGATTATTAAAATAAGGCAGAAAGGCCGTTGAGCACAGAAGACAACCATAACACTGTGGGGGGGAAAAACCTGCTTTAATCTGCCTAGTTTCATCCATTAAGCTTGTTTAAGCTTGGGTTGCTGGCCTGGCTATGCTAGTTTAGTTGGTCAAAGAACTGAAAGAACTGTAAAAAACACCTCTAAAACCAGCAAAACAAAACAGCTTGAACAGCAAACCATCTTAAAGGGATAGTTCACCCAAAAATGAAAATTCTGTCATTAATTACTCACTCTCATGACATTCCAAACTCATAAGACCTTTATTCAGCTTTGGAGCACAAATTAAGATATTTTTGATGAAATCTGAGAGCTTTCTGACCCTGCATAGACAGCAATGCAGCTACCACGTTCAAAGCCCATAAAGGTAGTAAGAACATCATTAAAATAGTCCATGTGACATCAGTTGTTCAACCATAATGTTATGAAGCTTTGAGTTACGTGCGCAGACAAAAATAACAACTTTAGTTTTTTTGAGCACAAACAATTGCTCTCATCGCTTCATAAAACCACTGATGTCACAGACTATTTTATCGATGTTCTTACTACCTTTCTGGGCCTTGAGCGTGGTAGTTGCACTGCTGTCTATGCAGGGTCAGAAAGCTCTTGGATTTCATCAAAAATATCTTAATTTTTGTTCTGAAGATGAACGAAGGTCTTACAGGTTTGGAACAACATGAGAGTGAGTAATTAATGACAGAATTTTCATTTTTGGGTGAACTATCCCTTTAATGTGTATCAGCAAGGAAAACATATCTAACCAACAGCAACTGACAGACTTTCAATAGGCCACACCTACACCTTTCTAGCAATTATGGTTCTTTTCCCAAAAGACCACTTTTAAGTCGAGACTGTAATTTAATTTAACTAACATTTTCCACCCTCTCTCTGACCCTTATAATTAAACAGACTGCTTTTGCTACTATAGCTTTAAAGGGACAGTTCAACCAAAAAAAAGAAATTCTTTCATCATTTATTCACTCTATATTTTGAAGAATGATGGTAACCAAACAGTTTTAGTTTACTTCCATAGTATAGACACACACACACACACACAAAAAAAAAATCTTCTTTTACGTTCCACTGAAAAAAGATGGTCATACAGGTTTGGAACAACAAGAGGGAGAGCAAATCATGACAGAATTTTAATTTGGGTGAACTATCCCTTTAAGACAAAAAATTACTTCTGTTATGATTGACTAACCTATTTGCATTTGAAATGCATTCATTCTGGCAGAAAAATGGTCAGAATTGAGCCCAAATTTGTTTATTTGGACAGGTTTGGTTAGGCCTGTCGCAATAATCAATATCGACTTATCGCACAATATATGTACATGACCTCAATCATTTTTGGTGACGCAATATATCGCCCATTATATTTACTTAAAAATTAATGTCACCGTGTTTTTTACATTCCACTTCCACCTGTGTCTTTTGCAGCTTCTCGTACATAACGTGGTACACATCTCGTACTATTGCGCACAGTGGTCAAATTTAAAATCTGCAGATATGGTCTTGTTTAGGGATCTGGCTGATAAGTAGTGATTGTTTTTCAGCAATTGTGTGCGCCCTTAATTTACAGAGAAAAGAAGGTCAGGGAAAAATCTGTAGATGGAAAAATCTCCATACATGCTCTTTGTGCATTTTTCTTTTTTTCTAATTGTTACTTTGCACTTTTTGTTAGAAAATGTTCATTTACTATTTATTCAGGTTTTTTAAGGTATCTAATATTTTGATACTTAATTTCCATGATCTAAATATTTTTTAAAATTAAAAGTTTGTTCTCATTTGGAAGTGTGTAGGCCTTCTTGCATTATTATGCTGTTACATTAAGATTATATATTCAGTGGCATAAAATGGTCTTTAAAATGACAATAATATCACTTATCGCAATTATTTCTGGGGCAATATATCGCACAACAAAAAGATGTTATCGTGACAGGCCTAGGTTTGGTATTCTGCTTGTGGCAAAGTCAGCTCATGTCTTGTGATCAATGCCCTTAAATAAAGTGATTGGAATCATTACTAGGGTGAAAACATCCTGATGCCATCATACTGTAGAAAAAAAAACACACACACCTTCACAGCGCAGAGCTGAACTGCCTTCCAGATGCTTTCGGCAAACACAACAGAACCTCTTCTTCTGGCCGGCGGGACCGAAACAGTGCGCTACAGGAACCTATACCACAAACAAGGAGAAAAATGATTAATACAATAAATCTGAGACTTGCACTGCCTTCAAGTGCACCAGCAAAACTCGTACCTCCGAGTCAGGCGTTCGTTATTACAACAGGTCATGCGTTCAAGTCGGAATCATAACATTGAAGTATCTAAAAAACAAAACAAAATAATGATATTGTGAACATCTATTATTCACAATATAATTTTTTTGTTTTGTTTTCAGCTACTGATTACATCTAAAAAATATTAATTTCTATCACTTAAGTATACATGGCATCACAGCTGTATGTGAAGCAAACCGTGAATATTAAGTGATTAACACCATGTGCAAAAGACTTGGTTTTCACTAACTGATCTCTATATGGATTAAAGATACAATATCACCTATATTATAGATCAGTGTTTCCGCCATGTTTCAAATCGACACAGCCCTGCCAACATCACAACTCGGCAACTTGTGCATCATCTAGAATTCTGAGTTTCCCATTTGTAAATACAACTTTGATTGGTCATTCATGCGCTTGAAACTTGTCATTACAATATTTCCAACTCTACTTGAAGGGCACATTGCACTGAAACTGAAACTAACTCACACGGTTATGTTCACATTGTCTGGGAGGTCTGATTCACTTTAACAAATCATTAGGTGTCAAAGAACAGGTTCAAAATGATTCAGTGATCTGTTTGAGTCATTTCCAGGCCCACAAGAAATCTACACCCTACTCAGTAGATTTCTCGGGTTCTGCAGTTTAACACATGTTGCCATGTTTTGAGATTTTATCTCAAAAACCCCAAGGAAATGTGTCGGCATATTTCATCTGTGCCTAGTCATCTGCATACCATTTTACCTAAAGTTCTCAGTTTTGCAAACCAGTTTGACAGAGTCATTAAAAATAACTGGTTTATTCTAACTATTTAATCACAAATCAGACATGACTAATGGGCTAGTCATGTGCCAGTAAGCACGCGATCTGTATGTACCTCTGTGTGACATCACTTCCTGTTAGAGTGGCGTGAATGGTGGGAAAGCACAGGGATGCACGAACTTCCTTCCTGTCTGGGGGAGGGGAGTAGAAATGTAGAGGGCATTTAGAATTTAAATAGCTGATGTCTTTTCTTTTTGACCTCATGTACCAGCAAAGAACTCAAGATTCCCCATGGAAATGAATAATAGGATCTGATTGTGTTGCAGACTAGGGCTGCACGATATATCGAAATTATCGAAATATCGCAATATGCATATCGCAAGGGCGTGCGATATCTGAATCACTTTAATAATAGGCTACTTAAATCAAAACGTTGCAAAAGGTCAAAGTTTTAGTTCGACGCATATAGCAGAGAATTGCTTGACGTTAAAAAGAGTTCAGTGCAATAAGTTGCAGAAAACAACTCCTTGCCGTCTCGTCTTGCTGCCTGACTCACACCTGAAGCGCGCGCACAAGCCGTATCTCGCGCAGCGCGCACACACAGAGAGAGACGTGTTTCAGACAGCGCGCGAATACCGAGTTGATTCGTCTTTCGCATCTCCTCCTCATGTTTGAACAGACACATACACACAGAAACATACACACAAATTATGTCAATAGTACCCGTCTCGACGATCATTCTCGTAAATGCAGTCAGTTATGTTTTAAATGAATGTAAACAGCTGAGAAAGAAATCGGATGTGTATCATTTATACTGGATCCGTGCAGTCGGATTTAAAGGGACAGCAGCCTTTTTAATTCATACAAAATTTCTGTATCTGAATACTACTGTTTATTTTATCTATGCTTGTAACGTGCATTTCTTTTTTTTTTACTGACTGCTCACTTGCCTTTAATCATGTTTGAACTTTCTCAGACTATAGGTTTTGCTGTGGTATATGAAGAAGTACTTAAAGTGTATGGAAAGCAAAGATATGAATGATATAAAATTAGTGTCATTAATTTTTTTTGTTTGTATGTTCCACACTGATGTTAAAATGACATTTTCTGATTTGTAATCGCACAGCCCTATTGCAGACCATAAAGAACCACCTAAAAAAGGAAAGTTTCAATGTATAGCGTTTGTCAAAATAACAGAATATAGAACAAGAAGTGCCATATACCACATGGGCCATTCGTAGAAGTCTAGTTTCAGCTTACAGTAAATAAGTACATTCAGATCAGTGACCGTAATACAACACTGAAACCTAATCTTTCCTCTGTGAGTGCATTCAAGCATTATATTTAAAGGCATTTAACCTGTTTAAACAAACATATGCAATTTAAATGCACTCAAAGAAAAGCCAAATGGTCTGTGAGTGGTTCTCCTTTTCCTTTCACACATTTACTTCCTATAGAAGCCCGCTTTACATCTAACATGCAATTTTGGTTGATCATTTCATAATCAGATAGCACATGAACACTTGAAAAACTAAGTATAATGTACTGTGATCGGATCAAGGAAACCGCATTTGGATCATTATTGAATACAAAAAAAAAAATTTCCATTTTGCACCAATGCATCATTATTAATTTTCAAATGATTCTGGATCGATCCACACAAATTCAGCATTTGATTTAAAAAAAAAAAGAAAAAGTATACATAAGACAAAATGGTATGTGTCTGCAGCAGCATGTATACTGTAAAACAGTGCATTTACACTGAAAACAAGAAAAAATCAGATGCACTGAGAATCACTTTGGAATTGGACTGTGACTGATTATAATGAATCAAATGGAATCACAAAGTACGTAAAGATACCCACTTGTAACTGGAAATAGAATCCAGCTAAATAACATCCAGGATACAACTTTAATGTGAGCCTGGCTGGAGCTTTCAAAGACCCAGAGCAAATTGTTCTGATATAGTGAAGGGATGCAGTGACAAATCCCAGCCGGGCTGTCTTGTTGCGTGTGTCCATCTGTAACGACTGATTTCACGGGAACACGTTCTGAATCACACAGCAGATTGTGACCGCACAGAAACAGGGGAGGAGATATCAGCCTTTCTGCCTTCTCCTTCCCATTTCCTCTCTCTTGAACGGGCAGCACTGTGCCTGCTCTGGATAAATATCTCCAGGTCTTTGGCTGCTTGATGTGCAGGTTGGTAAATAATTCTACAAACACTTTGGTGGGCTGGTGAATAAGTGGTTAGAGGGGTGTTCTGTTACCAAACCAATCGTCCAAGATGTCTGGGTGAGTAAAATCTAGAGAGACATACTGATCTTCATTCGCCATGCTACAAAAAAACATCCTTGTAATTCTCCCACACAGGAAAAACTCCCTTTAATTGGCGGAAAACTCCCTTTAGGATGTCTATGCTGCTGAACATTTCCATTAAGCATTCTTAAAGGTGAAGTGTGTCATTTTTTCCCCATCCCAGTTTCTCATACCCAGCTAAAATTCAGAGAACACTATAAAGAAACACTGTGAAACTAAATTAGTTTGAGCGTGTTTTTGAAAGAAGCCTCTCATGCTCACCAAGGCTGTATTTATTTGATAAAAATACAGTAAGAATAGTAATATTGTAGCAAAAATTATTACAATTTAAAATAACTGTTTTCTATTTTAATATATTTTAATATGTAATTTATTCATGGGATGGCAAAGCTGATTTTTCAGCATTCATCACTTCAGTGTCACATGATCCTCCAGAAATCATTCTTCTATTTTGTGCTCAAGAAACAGTATTAAGATCAATGTTTAAAACAGTTAGCTGCTTAATATTTTTTGTGGAAACCATGTTTTTCAGGATTATTTGATAAATTGAAAGTTCAAAAGAACATTTATTTGAAATAAAAATATTTTGCATTTTAAATGTCTTTGCTTTCACTTTTGATTAATTTAATGCATCTATGCTAAATAACATTTTTAATTAGTAGCTATTAAAAAAGTATATACCCCAAACTTATCTAACCTCAAATAGTCTATACTATTATTAAAGGGATGGTTCACCCAAAAATGAAAATTCTGTCATCATTTACTCCAAAACAAACAGTTGACGGTAACCGTTGCTGTCCATAGTATTTTTTTCCATACCCTTAACAAAATAATAGAAGCAAAGGTGCCTCTTTGATGGTACTGGACCAAGCTGTTTTACCCCTAAAAGCTAAAGTACCTAAAAGTACTGCAAAAAGGCAGGGGACTGTGCAGCTAGGAAGACCTGTCAACATCAGTGGAAAAAAAAAATGAAGTGACATTTAGGGGCTGACGTTCTCACGACAGAACACAGCACAGTGTACGATGGGATAGATTAGGTGCTTCACTCAGTATTTGGATATATGGCTTGAGAGAAGAAAAATAGCTTGACATTTGCTCAAGCAAATCAGGCTATTTAGATGCTTGTGAAGGAGCCAGATATCGAACTCGCTGATGTCTGTGAGCTCAAAGACACGGAACAGCTGTTTAGAAGCCTGGACTGCCAACATTTTCATAATGCTGAGAAATGTCATGAGCCAAAATACAGCCACTGCACAGAAAATACCTCAACTCTAGGGACAAAAATATAATTCCACATAATACAAAGGAAAATATGGCGAGGTTTTGTGTTTAAGGTTGCCGAAGTAATCAAATCTTTGATGATGAGGCCCCATACAAGCACACACAATTTAGATGCGAAGGAGCCAGAAATCGAACTCGCTGATGTCTGTGAGCTCAAAGACACGGAACAGCTGTTTAGAAGCCTGGACTGCCAACATTTTCATAATGCTGAGAAATGTCACGAGCCAAAATACAGCCACTGCACAGAAAATACCTCAACTCTAGGGACAAAAATATAATTCCACATAATACAAAGGAAAATATGGCGAGGTTTTGTGTTTAAGGTTGCCGAAGTAATCAAATCTTTGATGATGAGGCCCCATACAAGCACACACACACACATCTCCCTCTCCGTGGCAGTCGTGGCCTAATGGTTAGAGAGTCGGACCTGAGAGAGAGAGCCGCAGCAAAAATGGCTGCCCACTGCTCTGGGTGGGTGAGTGTGTGTGTGTGTGTGTGTGTGTTCACTACTCACTGCTGAGTGTGTGCTCTTGGATGGGTTAAATGCAGAGCACAAATTATGAGTATTGGACACCACTTCACTTCTCTCCATCTCTCTCTCTCTCTCTCTCTCTCACACACACACACACACACACCCTACGGCATGTGTCCTTGAGCTGCACATCCTCACTGGCTCTTGGCCTCCCAGGGGAGTCACTACAGTAGACTGCAGAGCATCCTACCGGACGTGACCTCGTTTCCTGTCATTAGCCCAGCTCTCTGATCCCAAAGTGATTGGCAGCAAAAATGGCTGCCCACTGCTCTGTGGCTAGACTGGCTACTGCTGAGGTACTCTACTAAAATTGAAATAGTGCTTTTGGAAAAATGGATGGAAAAATTATGCTTGGTTTTGCTAGTCTTTATATGTAATACATAAATCTTTCACTCTTTTTGTTGTTTTGATTGATATTCATATTATCGATTAAGATTCGTGATTCATCAAACCTAAATTGTGAGTAATTACTTTAAAGTAGGGCTGCACGATAAATCGCATGCGATGTTTAACGCGCATCTTATCAGTAAAGCCGGTTCTTTAATCAGCGGTAAATCTCCATCACCTGCGGGCTTTCACATTGAGCAGCATTAACTACACAGAGCCGTTGTTCACTGACGAGCTGCGCCAAACCACGTTCATATTCGCGCGATTTTTTTGCGCAGCTCGTCAGTGAACAACGGCTCTGTTTAGTTAATGCTGCTCAATGTGAAAGCCCGCAGGTGATGGAGATTTACCGCTGATTAAAGAACCGGCTTTCTGACAAGATGCGCGTTAAATATCGCATGCGATTTATCGTGCAGCCCTACTTTAAAGACAACATCAAATTAAAAATGACTAAATTTATGTCTCTAATAAATGTCCCTGGCAGTGGTTATTGCTAACTAAAACTAAAATTATTAACTGAATTAATAATTGAAATAAAGCTGAAATAAAATAAAATACAAAACCTAAACTCAAAAAAACTTTACAGAAAATTAGAAATAATAATAATGTTTCCAAGTAAGTTTAATAATAAATTAAAAATAAATCAAAGCTAAACATTTTTTTTAAAGTACTAATAAAAATGTCAAAAGCACAGAAAAAAAATACTAAAACTTAAACAAAAATTACAAAGGAAACTAAAACTATAAAAATAAAAGCTACTATAATACATAATATAATAGATACTATAATAGCATATAAATACTACAGGGTTTATGCAGGTTTTATAATGATAAAGTTAAGACCAAGTAAAAGAATAAATTGAATGGAACAATGTCAATATTTATAAGAAAATTATAAAATGAGGTAAGTTTATGACTAAAACAATAACACATATCTGCCAATAGTCTCAATCAGCTTAATTCCAAGGTTTTCATACCCCCATAGCCATATTTGTTCTTGCTTTATGCATAAACTCACATATTTATATATATATATATATTTTTTTTTATTATTTCTCAGAAAAGAAGACTTAATGTTCAATTTGCATCAAGTAAATGTATCTTGATGTTTAGATATTTGTACTGGAAAACAAAACAAAAATACTATAGAAGATATTCTTTTTTTTTTTTTTTTAGTGCATGCAACATTTAATGCCATGATTTTACGAATTTAGGACTTTCTGCTCAGATTTAAGACCTTTTTAGGCCTTAATTTGTGGAAGGCGAATTAAGACTTTTTAAGACCTTTTTAAGACTCACAGAAACCCTGCACTAAAACAACACTGATCCCTTATTGTACATGTTTCAACAGTGCAAGTTATTCTACAGACTTCATTACTTCATTAAATTTACTTTCGCTAACCCTTAAATGACCTTACTTTTCCACTAACATAACCCTACATTTTACCTTGCCAATATGTTTTGTCTCATAAGGAAATCTGTCACATTTCAGAAGTTAAATGTGTTGTGTGCGCATGATTTCTTGATTTCAAATTTATTAAACAAATTATTTCCACTTATTCACAATAAGTGATACATAACTATTAAAAACTTTTTCGAGTCTTAAAGGAACAGTAGTATATTACTTTTTACTGTAACGCAGTAATATAACGCATTACTAATAAAATTTGGGTAATATTATTACTCGTTACAATCTCAGTAACGCAAGTTACAACAATATTCTAACTCAAAATTAAGTGGTGAATTTACTAACACCGCAAAACAGCACCAGAGGAAAAAACTCCGTGGGTAAAATAGTTTGTCTATTTCCTGTTGCTGGAATTAGATTAACTAAAAATAACAAAATCTGTTTTTATTAAATCATAGACTATATATAAAATGAATGAATATGCAAAATATTTGACTTACATAGCCCAATTAACAGATTAACAAAACGAAAGGAAAAGACTGAGAGATATGCTGCTGAGTTTGGTTCATATGCTATTTGTGTGGCGCTGCGCTCTACGAAAGTCCACAGAAAGGAAACCGAGATGACCGAAATTAAAGTAAACACATTGCAGTTTCGAATGATCTGTATGACCAAAAATGACGGAGTATTTTTGCGCCGGCGCTTCATGCACACACATAGCCTACAGCATTGCAAACGTTGCAGCTCATTATCAAAATAAAATACAGTCAACCAAACATATAGATACACTGGTTAATTTAAATAGTGCATACTGCGTAGTACAATCCGTGCCGTTCAGCTTGAGCTCAGGCCAAACACACATTTGCTCATGTGAAGAGGATGTTTTTTTAAGCGCGTTAAGTAAGCCAGGTTTACATAATAAAAGTTTAGCATTCAAATACATTGCAAATATGGACTCATTTAATTGGATTAATGCCGAATGAGAGCGGTAGGCTGTGCGAGAGTGCCGTTTGCTTTCAGTTTCGCATTGAATTAGCCTAATTTTGGCTTGTTTAGCAACTTATATTTTTCATTCTTTTCTTCTGAAACCGTTCAAAATAGCCTATAGGCTAGGTATTGTGTTTATTGTTTGTACATTATAACATTTCGCTTTATTTACCGGTGTTATTTATGAATGTAATAATGCGGTTTGTGCTTATCTGTGTTTAACCTAAACTACAACGTAACAATGTAGACCTACATAGCCTACCAGTATCTAAATATGATTTTATAATTTTATGCTATATAGACCTACCACATCACCCTCCACTGGATGTAGAATGAGCAGCCAGCAATAAACTACATTTTGGCATTTTATAATACTAATGTGGATATTTTGGTGAAAGTAACTCAAAAGTAACTCAAAAGTAGTGTAACGCATTACAATTCAGAGACAGTAATATTGTAACGTAACTAATTACTTTCAAAAGACAGTAACTAGTAATATATAATGTATTACATTTTGGAAGTAACTTGCCCAACACTGTAAAGGACATATTCTCGATTTTCAGTAATAACAGTGTCGAATGGCTGCAACTGTTGTGTTCGTATTTCCTCAGATGCAGTTGTCACAAGTTGTCGAGGAACGAGGAATACAGGCGTGAGATTCAAATAGTGCTGGGCGGTATAC
This sequence comes from Sinocyclocheilus rhinocerous, assembly GCF_001515625.1. Lineage (NCBI taxonomy): Eukaryota > Metazoa > Chordata > Actinopteri > Cypriniformes > Cyprinidae > Sinocyclocheilus > Sinocyclocheilus rhinocerous. The sequence goes on from NW_015638565.1 coordinate 1,587,131, forward strand.
CGGTTCATACCGAATACCGGTGTTTATTTTTGTTATGATACAAATTTTTTAAATACCGCAATACACTTAAACAACGTTCGGAACGCGACACTGTTTGAAAGGGGTCCCTTTTCACTGTTGCACTGTGGTGAGAGAACAGCTGTATGTGTTACTAAGCGTGAAAGTTCGAAACTGAAGCTGTAGAACTAATAGAACGTGATACATAACACAAGATAATAACCGACAAAGAACAGAATCAGGACTACACACATGGTAAATGAGGGAACTAAACAGGAACAGCTGGACGTGGATTAACTAATCAGAAACTATGGTAACTAATGAGAGCTCATAACAGACATGACAGGAACTGAACTAAACTGAACATAATCGTGACATTGGTTCAGTGAGGTTGTTGAGTAAAGGTTAATGGAGCAGTTGGCTCGGATACTGACTCACTCCTACAACACCCACCTACCCCCACACACACACACACACACAGAGCTGAGAAAAGTCTTCAGCCAGTAAAACAATTTTTAAAAAGTCACATCCATTTCCTTTTCAAACTGAAGACATCAGTCTTCCAGCCAAAGAAACTAGAAAAAGAGAATAAAAACACTGCATGCACTTTCTTGTTTGTCTCTGCATGCATTATGTATGAAGGCAAACTTCCAGAAGAGTCTCTGAAGGCCTGTCTTTCATTCAGACCAGTGGTTTCTGTTCCACCTCATTATGTGGCATGGTGCTTGACTCAGCCTCCTGTCATGCCCTGCGGCTGCTCTGATGCAATTGGCCAGTTTGTGGAGATGGTCCTCACTGCAGAACACAAGATCCAGGGGGCGAGGTTGGATCCAGATCCAACTCCTCCCACCTTACCAGTGAGGTTGTTGAGTAAAGGTTAATGGAGCAGTTGGCTCGGATACTGTCACTCTCCTACAACACCCACCTACCCCCACACACACACACACACAGAGCTGAGAAAAGTCTTCAGCCAGTAAAACAATTTTTAAAAAGTCACATCCATTTCCTTTTCAAACTGAAGACATCAGTCTTCCAGCCAAAGAAACTAGAAAAAGAGAATAAAAACACTGCATGCACTTTCTTGTTTGTCTCTGCATGCATTATGTATGAAGGCAAACTTCCAGAAGAGTCTCTGAAGGCCTGTCTTTCATTCAGACCAGTGGTTTCTGTTCCACCTCATTATGTGGCATGGTGCTTGACTCAGCCTCCTGTCATGCCCTGCGGCTGCTCTGATGCAATTGGCCAGTTTGTGGAGATGGTCCTCACTGCAGAACACAAGATCCAGGGGGCGAGGTTGGATCCAGATCCAACTCCTCCCACCTTACATATACCTAAACCTACCCGTCTCCACCCCCTGATCCCTAAACCCACCCATCTCCACCCCCTGGATGTGGATCCAACCCCGCCCCCTGGATCTTTGTTCTGAGTGAGGGGCTACTGAGTCTGTGTCACCTCTGTGCCATTTGGCTAAAGCGAGGCAGACTTTTCTCGCTGTGAACTGAGCCCTGATGCGGCAACACATGTAGCATCAGCACATTGAGAGGATGCAGTTTCCAAGCAGCGAGCATCTCATGAGGTTACTTTATCATATGCTGTTAACCAGAACTGTTCATTGTTTCATGTTAAATGTACATCCTGTTTTATATTTAGCAGATTTTCTTCAAGCCAAAGCAACTCTTCAAAGCCTTTTTGTATATCTGATTGATACAATCAATACATAAAGGACAGTTTAGTCATTATTATGGAAAAAAAAATCCTTATTAAAAATCCCACTTATTACATTCCAGTCCCAATTAATTAATTACCTTTTAAATGACAAATAAATAAATACATGGACATGAGTTCCTGATTTTAATCTAATTATTTAATCTAACTATTTAATCTTTAATCTAGTAAAAATTTGTCCATTACAATGTCACAAATAACTGGTTTAGCAATCAGACAAGCACAGTTGTCATTGTTAACTAAAACAAAAACGAATAAAAATTTTTTTCAATAATTGAAATAAAGCTTAAATAAAATAAGATATAAATATTAGATGAAAAAAAACAAACAATGAAAATAAATAAATAAAAAAATTTAAGCTATACAGAAATATAAAACAAAAATAAAATATACAACAAATATATAGAATTGTTTAGAAATTAATATAGAATATAAATATAGAAACATATAGAAATAAAAAACACACTATACACACAAGTATTTATTCTATGGACTAATTAGCTAGCTACTGTACGACATTTAGCCACAATGTCACACATCAAGATTGATACAAAATACATTAAAGTATCACCAGCAAGTTACTATGAACAATGGTGAAAATTTTTTTTGACCATCCCAAATGTGACTAGCAAACAGAATAAAATATTCTAGAGCAAAGTGTAACAAACCACATCAGCATGCCAACACAATATGTTCATATCACCAAGGCCACTGCTAAAATTCATAGGGATTGGGACAAAATTTGTATAAGTGGGCCTCCTCACCCCGTGCACGGGACAATGATGGCCCTGCATTATATCCGTTAGGGATGTAACGGTATGAAAATTTCATATCACGGTTATAGTGACCAAAGTTATCACGATTATCAATATTATCACGGTTTTGTTAAAATTAGATGAACATGTTCAAAAAGAACTGATACACACACTGAACTAACAGTGGGGGGTGGTCACGAAGATGACTGAGAAAAATTTGATGCGTTTCCCCCTTTTGCAGCGACTTTCTTCTTGCAAGATCAGCAGACAGGGTGACCGTCCTCGATTAAATTGCCTTCAGGACTCTTGTAAAAGCCAAAATACGACCAGACCACCGATTTGGTCCTCTTAGATGGCTGAAAAATCTCCCGAGCGCTGTCACTGCCTTCCGCCATTTCGTCTCGTGCAAAAAACAACAACATTGCATGCTGCTTCTGCGTCAGACTGATGCTGGCTGGACAGGATTTACCGCGAGTTTTCAAAAGCGCGATAATCAAATACGGTTTTGATGATAATTCAATTTTAAACGATAATACTAACCGTCAGGGCATTTTATCGTGATTTATCGTGAAACCGTTAATCGTTCCATCCCTAATATCCGTACATAGGGATAAGCAACTATAGACTGGGTTTATAATCAGTAGTGAGTACACTGAGAGAGAGAAAAAACTTCCGTTCTAGGCTGTTATGATAAAGCTCTAGATTGCTAGAAGAGCTGCTATCAAAAGGCACAAAGGCTGGCTGACACTTGGCCTTCACGAAAGACCACAACACGACTGGAAGTCATCAGTAATTCATTATGAAGGCTGGACAAAGGGCTACACTGACTGCTGTGTCACTGAGCAAAACGGTTCCAGTCAGTATATGAGGACTAAATAATTCAATGGAGATTCAGGGTGTAATGCACTTCCTGTTTGTAATGCAAAGCCACGGATAAGACAGGTAAAGCATCAACTGCTAATTATGATCATTCTTGCATGATCATACGCTGCAAAACAGCTTGATCATTCTTCATTAACAGCATGATTGTTCAAGACTTTTCATCAAGAGCATCCATCCAGCGTTGTGATGCCTCAATAATGCTGTTAGTGAAAGCAACCTGGTCTTGCCTTATAAGTGTAATATCCAATAAGGGTGAATCGCATAAGATCATGTCCAAGTTACATTCACAAAAAAAGAAAACATATTTTGTACAAAGACAACGAAGCACATTTTTTTAATAAAACCATTATAACCTTTTTTTTCTCAATGTATTTAGATGTTTGACTTTAAGAATAATTTAAGTTTATTTTATTTAAAATGTATTTATATTTTTATTTTAATAATATTTAAAATGTTTTTATTTAAAATATTTATTATGTTTTTTTATTTAAAAATTTCCATTAGATTCTCACGTTTGTAATGGAGTGTTTTTACTGATAAATGCAAAATAAAAAGTAACACTATAATATAATAAAAGTCTCAAAGGTGAAGAATCATACAACTTTTTAAATATGACCTGATTATGTTTTTTTACAAGTTTCATGAGATCTACCCATAAAGTTAATGTTTGTCTACCCTGTCATATGTGGCATGTTTTACTCACCTGAACTTGTGTGGGAGCCATACAGGAACACATGGTCCTGACGTGCTTCAAACACTTCTCATGTGACATGAAGTTACACACTGCAGGGGAAAAAAAGAGAGAGATTTAGTGCAGGCCACAGAATTATGGTGCATTATGTTGCCAAGATATGTGGCTTCAGCAGCTTAAGCAAAAAGAAAACTTGCCATTCTTTCTCAGCAGTCCACTCTCAGCCCAGTGTACCATGTCGTAATTTTCACAATTCAGAACTGAATTCAGTGCATAATAAATCTTTTATAATACCAAAATGAATTGCAAAATAGTGGTCAACCTATGACTAGGTGAAATTTCACAAAGATTGTCAAACATCAAGCAACAGCATTTACTGCTCAAGAGAACAATTTGCACGAAAGACAAGAGCACTGACCGCTGGATCGTTGTGTGCCCAATTTAAGGTGCTGTCAGAGCCCACTTTGGCCCTCAGTACAGACTGAACCTCACTTATGCACTTGTTGCTTTTCATGCTTACCAGAGACAGGAAGTGATCTTGGTGGTCAGGCAGAGCTCCTCTCACTATCACAACCACAAGAGCAAGGAAAACATTCTAAAGTTTACTGTACCACAGACGCATTCTCACGCACACTCTAAAGCCCACCACTCTTGTGAAATCAGAAACAGTTAGAAACCACATGCACATGCTGTTAAGGAAATCACAAAGTCTGTTCAACACAAACCTTTGTCATATGAACCCATGAAACTGTTTTAGCAACATTTTTGTTAAGTCTAACATGCAAAACACAAGTGACAGAATATGTAGCTGGAGTTTCACCTCATGTTAATTCCAAAATCTATAGAAAGTCAGTGGAGAATTCTAGGGGTGCACGTGCACACACATTTTGACCACCGAAAATTAAAAAGTAATTTTGGGAAAAAAAAAAAACTAATTAAAATTAGAATGACAACATATACCTTTACCGTATAAACTGTCTTTCTGTTTTTAATGATTTTTTTCTAAATTCTCTCAATTTAATTTTCAATGACCAAAATTTCAATGACAACTGTATTTTGCAACTGTTACCATAAAGAGTTATTTCTACCTGATTTAACCCATATATATTGATTTAGTTTGAATAAGTGAATATATTTAGGTTGATTCGGTGATGTTAAAAATATTTCTGACTTGAATAAAACCAGTTAATTTAGATACCATTTTACTATTTTAATGTTATCGTTTTTCATTCACAGTAGGCCAAATATCTTTGGATTTTGAATTATTCCGTTTTAATCATAATTAAATAGTACCGTAATGTAAATAGTTGTGCATGCACAATTGAAATACTTATTAAAAATATATTTAAAACATACTTGGATTTTCCAAGATAGACCTCTTGTTTACAAGCCGATTAATAATTGCTTAATGCGTTATATCCAAAAATAATGTAGAAAGCTATTTTATGGACATCTTGATATTTAGAATTTGATTAATGTAATACTGACTTTAAACAAGACTGCTATGCAAAACTTTAAAAATTGATAGAGCATATTTTTAAAGCCACACCAATTAAAATAATTTAGTACAAAGACTTAAATTACTATTATATTTTTACATAATATTTTTTTTACATTATAGAATGGTCAATTATACCAACTAGTGACTAATTTAAAGGGGTCATATGATGCGATTTCAAGTTTTCCTTTCTCTTTGGAGTGTTACAAGCTGATTGTGCATAGATAAGATCCCTGAAGTTGCAAAGACTAAAGTCTCAAAACCAAAGAGATATTCTTTATAAAAGTTAAGACTCTGCCACGCCCCCCTAAAACGGCTCCACTTTTCGTGTTCGAACAAGAATTTCCATTTCTGTGCATCAGTATACCATAATGCACATATTTTGCTTTCAAGTATTTATGTGAATTTAGTTTTCACTAAAATAAGTCCTAATTTTAGAAATTAAGTACGTCTTGTTTATCTGCATTATATCAGTCGATCATAACAAAAGACTATAGTCATGTCTTGCATTTAAAAACAGCACTCATGAATACAATTTAATAAGTATGTTAATTCATTAGTCTAAGCCTGACATGTTACTAGTCTCTTCACCAATGCAATAAACACAATACGAATGACAATGTAGAGCATGCGTGTGTTTATGTTCTACTCTCTCTTGGTCCATCTGGCTACAGCATCCAGCCTGCCGCCTTGCTCCACTGGACTATGTGTTGCCATGCCAACCTGGAAGAGTCGATCACGACTTCACTGCAGCAACATTACGTAACAGAAACGTCTCATTTCTGCCTAACTCTGCCTGGTAACATCCACATGTGTCAGTCAACATCTGCTTTCCAGCCCTGCCAATCTCACGGCCACATAAATCCAGTCCACTTGTCTCTAAAGTAATGCTGCTCGAATCTGCCAGAATCATTCATACAGGGCCTGTAGTGAAACCCTGGTGAACAGCATAACATAGTGGATTAAAATCCACCTAGGAAACAGCAACAGGCTTTAAAAGGGCAAGACTGGTCTAGTTTTCAATCACTCTATGTGCATGAGGAAAAAACATGTTTTACATATAGAAATCAGATGGAAGGGTATTTGGCTCCATTATGATTATTTTGCTGTCATTTTCACATAAAAAATTAAAACATACAGCTCAGCATCATTGTGATAAATTCTCATAAAGATTCAAAAGAAATCAGTTCAGCCATAGATTATACTCTGGCTGGTCTTTAGAGAGGATACTCTATCACAGATTCTGCAAAGCCAAGAGTTACTAACCCAGAACTGAATACAAAAGGAGATAAAACTGGTGCTTTTCCCCCATGCACTACAATAAATAAAAGCTTCATAAATGACACAAAAGCATCATAAAAGTTGTCCATATGACTCATGTACTATGTATTCCGAAATCATACTCTGTATTGCAAATTTAAGTTTTTATTCATTGAAAAGACTGGTATCCACCCTAACTTGCATTCATCAGAGTTTATGAGAGAAGAAGTGAATGAGTCATTCACTAAATGACCTAATCCAGTAGTCAAGTTCAATTCACTTATTCAATTATTTGTTTGCAGCCATTGCAGTCAAATATTGATTTGCTCATTACACAAAGATACTGTATGACTTCTGAAAACTTGGAATATACTCGAAGAGTCATATGAACCACAGCTATGGTTCTTTTGTATCTTTTTTTTTTTCCGTCTTAATTCATTGTAAGCTGGGCTGTCGGTTGTACTCTTGAATCCTGCAAAAGGAAATCATTGAGCCATTACCACTGGGCATCACTGAGGTTTGTTCAGAAGGACTGCTTTGGATTAAAGTCTAATCTAACATGCTAAACAACTACTTGCTTATTTGTAACTCAAATAAGCAGCTCTGTAAAGAAAAACACATATGGTAAACATCTAACTGACTGAAGTGAGAATAGTACAGATCTTCTCACACTGTCACCAGCCTCCATCAGTTGGAACTCATCAAAGTGTCCTCCTGCACATGACCAGCCAATCACGGATTCCTGTCCAACAGGAGGAGTGTGTCGGATCGATCTGCATCAATCTGTCTTCCCCAGTTAGTATACAAGCTAGCCTATTCGATCATTCTTTCGAGAGGGAGGTGTGGAGGAGAGAGAGAGAAATGCTGGACTTCCTGCATGCTTTTTTTTTTTTTTTTAAACATTACCTTCTTCATTCCTTCGCTTTCCAGGACGGCACATGCACCGATCATAATCTGTCAATCAAAACTGTCAATCAAACTGGTATGAGAAAATTCTATTTGAAACCAAATCAGATGCGTTCACTTTAAAAGAAATGGTTAAGTGATGTAAAATCCATTAAACGGTCAACTGACAAATATTGTTTATTTAAGAGTATTCATTCAGCACTATCATATATATCGCATATGCATTTTTCACCTCTAAGCAGCATTAAACAGTCTGTAAAGACACCTAAATACCACTTCAAAAGCGCTTCTGTACCACCTTTTCGGTGTAAATTTAGCATAAGGGAATTTAAAGACGCTTTGTTGACATTGCTTTGCTGAATGGAACCTGCCGACCAAGTGAATCCATAAAGCATCTTACCTTCACAAACAAACCCGACAATCCCCCATATGAAGTCGCTGCAGTGATGGCAGAAGGTCGGTTTGGTCAGGGTCACTCTCCGAAAGCAGTGTCCGGGAGCGTTAACCGAATACCGCGCCTTTGAACCGGGCGACTGCTGCGTCCTTTTTCTCCTGGGTCCGGGGCTCGAGCTCGGGCTGTCGTGCTTCACCCGACCGCTGTCTGCCATCTCTGTCACTTACAATGTAAATCCAGTGCAAACCCCCAAAATAAAAGGCACCACTAGGTTGGCTGTTGTGTAAGTCACATACGTGATTTAGCAGTTATGTTAAACCCAATCGAGTCATCGCTGAATAAAGTGAATGTTTCTTCTCTCCCGCTTCAGGGAATTAAAAAGAGTCGGAAACGCGCCGTTTGGCCACAATGTATCGCGTATTAAAAAGAGTCGGAAACGCGCCGTTTGGCCACAATGTATCAATGTACCAGAGTGTCTGTACGTTCCAATCAAAGCGCGTGTGTTAGTTACTGTGAGAGCTTCACGATCTGACCATCAAACTCAATAAATATGCCAGTCTGCCTTTATCGACGAAAACCAGCAGTCTGCCAATGCAGGAAGGGAAAATAAATCCACCGCGTCCACATATATGATGTGCCTGCTGTTTATCCTTTACGCTGCTTTCCACTTTCTCACCACGGGAGATGTTCACCTCACCAACACAAGCGCCTGTAACTTCCGCCTGTAGTAGTGATCCGGCCAGAGGGAAACACACACAAAAGCTTCACAGCAGGAGCCTCAGTTATGGCAAGCCGTTTTAATATGTAATAGGCCTATTTATATTAAATCTATCTATGATACTAGTACTTGCTTTTTAAAGTTAGCCTACTCTTAAATGGGTTATATGATGCGATTTCAATTTTTCCTTTCTCTTTGGAGTGTTACAAGCTCTTGGTGCATAAAGAAGATCTGTAAAGTTGCAAAGACTAAAGTCTCAAATCCAAAGAGATATTCTTTATAAAAGTTAAGACTTTTCCACGCCCTCGTAAAATGCCTCGTTTAAACACGCCCCCACATGTCTACGTCACTGTGTGGGAAGATTTGCATAACACCGCCCAAATGTTCACGCAAAGAAAGAAGGCGTAACTTTTATTCTGGCAGTAGTATTGTTGCTGATAATTCTAATAATAAATCAGCATATTAGAATGATTTCTGAAGATCATGTGACACTT
>NW_015638565.1:1596851-1610488 GCF_001515625.1 Sinocyclocheilus rhinocerous
AGGTCTAGGAGTAGATTTGGGGGAGGGGTTAGGATTAGTCAATCAGGTTGCGACTTCAACGAGGGGGGTAATAATTGGACAGGGCATTGAAATTGGGCACAACACCGGCTACCACGTGTGTGTAAAATGCCCCTCAACCGTCTACGAATGATCACAAAAGACGTTTTAAAAGCTTCTAAAGCCAAATACAAACATTTTTCTTACCTCCACACATCAAAGATATCCACCGATGATGAAAAGTTGAAGCGCGAGGAAACTTGCTTGTGAGAAGAATAACGGCTCATGAAGTGACACAGGCAGCAATTCGATTGGCTTATAATTACACATATTGTGTTGGACACACTGTTGCGTTTTTTCTTTTTTGTTCTTAACACACATTTAACACAAAACGACACCAAATGTGTTAAAATAGTCCTAACAAAATATGTGTTAAAATGTAACATCCTTTTTGAGAGTGTATGTGCAATGCACATTTTAGTACGATCTGTTTACACCCCACTGATGGTTAGATAATCTACTAGTTAGTTGTAAGTAGGCATGGGCCGGTATGAGAATTTGACGGAATGATAACCTTAAAGGGGTGGTTCATTGCGATTTCACTTTTTTAATGTTAGTTAGTGTGTAATGTTGCTGTTTGAGCATAAACAATATCTGCAAAGTTACGAAGCTGAAAGTTCAATGCAAACGGAGATATTGTCTTTAAAAATTCTGGCAGTTTAATGCCTACAAAAACGGCTGGTAGGGACTACAACAAGTTACTTCCCGGGTTTGTGACATCACAAACCCAGATAAACCCCGCCCTCGGGAAAAGGCAGCAAAGGGGGCGAGGCCATGCTGCGCTGCTTTAGAGGAAGAGAAAACTAGAGGTGCACGTAACAATCTATTCATATATGAATCGCGATTCTGTCTTCTAACGATTCTAATGGATTCACAAGTTTCAAAATCAATGTTCTAAAGCAGCGGTTCTTAATACTGTTCCTCGCATTCCCCTGCTCTGCACACACTCTGCATCTCTCTCTCTCTCTCTCTCTCATTCAGATCACCAGCTCAGCTCCAGCAATGAACTGTTACAATTATACACTTATTTTCACATAGCTATGAGAAGAGTTACACATGGTTTGCAGTTGGCGTACTGTATTAAAGCTTTAATCAGGATAAAAATGTATATTAAAAGCTACGATGCCATTGTTTACAATACAACCGGAGCACATGCTGCTGAGGTGAGGGGCGGGACGCTTAGACGCGCACTAGGCGGTTTAGCCAATCACAACACACTGGGCTAGCTAACCAATCAGAGCCCATCGCCTATTTCTGAGGGCGGGGCTTCATAAAAACAGGAAAAGATCAGCCTGTTTCTCAGAGAAGGGACAGAGCTGTGTGGAATAAAGGTAAATTATGTGAAAAATAATGCGTTTAAAAAAAAAAGCATTAACACATGTTAGACTGCACCCCATAAACACAATCAAACCTAGAAAAAAACCAGTGAACCACCCCTTTAAGCAAAAAATATCACGGTTTCACAGTATCATGGTATTGTCGTTACAGCTCTAAAATGTGTTATTTTTAATTAAATGGGTAAAAAAAATAATATAATTTATATCATTTCAAATACACAATTTGATTTAATAATAACCCAATTTGAGGCAAAAACAGAATGTTCAGACTAGCTTTGTGAAATTATACTACATGCCTGAACGAAACAAACAGCAGAAGCTCTGAATGAGACGCAGATTCACTCTCTGACAGCAGGAGGTGCTTCAGGAACACCACATACGGCATTTCCTTGGTTACCGCTGTAAACAAAGCAGCGCTTCACTGAAACACTGCTTTAATATGAACTATACAGAGACGAGACGAAAAGAAAATACCACGTAAACTTTTCTGAAGACAGTCAGTTCCCCTCAGAAACACATTCATATAAACCCCCAAATCAATATTGAGGATTTTCTTCCAATAGTTTGTGCATCATGAAGAGTGAGTGATCTGCCTGCTACAGTATTTTTCTCCGTGCGTCCGTCTTCAGCGTCTCTGGCCTGTGTTAACGGGCGTTTACAGACTTCATATTTTCACATAAATGACATTTTGGAAAACGACTGCATTGCAACGCAGTTTGTGCAAGTCCAGAACAGAGATCGGCTGCAATAAAACAATAAACGGCCGGTTGCCGATCGCGTAAGTTCCAGGGGAAGCTCCTTAAGTTCGTCCATCCTACACACACGTGACTGACCGCTCGCACCAACAGGAGGAGGAGGGTCGTGTTACTCTCTACACTGCACTCAACCTGAGGGATTCCTACACTTTCAGTCTTTGAGGACTGAATAAAACAGTGCTTAATAAAACAGTGCATACCGCAGGAACGGTATAACGGAAAATATTAGTGGTTTTGAAACCAGTAATCGCATCGGCCCATGCCTAGTTGAAAGGTGTAATGTTTAAACAGCTTGCCACACACACAAGGGCTCCAAGCAGGATCCACAGGCTGTTTTTAGAATGCGGAATTCCGTTGTGACTCTGACGCTCGCAGGACATTATGATGTTCTGCAGGGGTGAGAGTTCCAGACCCTCATGGCTGCTCACTTACAGTCATAAGTGTTTTTATATCATAGAGTAGAATGAAAAAGTATGACTCATTACTTTGCTTGTGAGGACATCCCCAAATGAAGGTTTTCTCAGATTTAGCTCACTTCTGGAGGCAAATTGTGTAGCTAATACTCTATCAGACAGACACAATCACCTACACACAGACTGGGTGGTCACAGCTCATTGTGACACCACTATGTTGTGAAGTACATATGCTTCCTATGAAGTACATATGCTTCCTGTGATGGTAAAAATTTCTCTTACATGTCACTCAGATTGCTAAATGCATTGATGACACGCCTTGAACATACCTGGAACAACAGTGTACAGGCCCAAAGATATTGCTTAAAGGAATAGTTCACTCAGAAATGAAAATGTACTTAAACACCCTCAGGCCATCCAAGATGTAGATGAGTTTGTTTCTTCATTCAGATTTGGAGAAATTTAGTATTACATCACTTGCTCACTAATGGGTCCTCTGCAGTGAATGGGTGCCGTCAGAATGAGAGTCCACAAGTAATCCACATGACTCCAGTCCATCAATTAACATTATGCAAAGCAAAAAGCTGCATGTTTGTAATAAACAAATCCATCAAGACATTTTAACCATTGCTTTGCTAAAATACGAGTCCTCTATCCAGAACATTGCTTTCTTTAGTGAAACAGCTGTCTTGTCTGAATCAGGAGAGAAATTTGCACAGATACAGCACTGATTACAAATGAAAATGGTCCAAAACAGTTCTAAGCAAATATGTTGGTGGATTTAGATGTGAGAGGACATCAGGGTTGGATTTTTTTTTCACTGGAGAAAGCATTATGGATTTAAAAATGTCTTGATGGATTTGTTTCTTACAAACATGCAGCTTTTCGCTACACAAGACATTAATTGGACTACAGTCGTGTGGATTACTGTGATGTTTTTATCAGCTGTTTGGACTCTCATTCTGACGGCACCCATTCACTGCAGAGGATCCATTGGTGAGCAAGTGATGAAATGCAATATTTCTCAAAATCTGTTCTGATGAAGAAACAAACTCAACTTCATCTTGGATGGCCTGAGGGTAAGTATATTTTTAGTAAATTTGGATTTTTGGGTGAACTATTCCTTTAAATTCGCAGGGCCCAGGACTAAATTTTAATAGGTGGGCCATCTGAGTCCAATATGGAAGCAATCCTATAGTGCAGTGATTGTCAACCATGGAGTCAAGTTTGTAAAACAGACAAATAATAAAAAACTAAAATAATATTGTCATGAATCCATTTTTTTCAGTTCCTTTTTATAGAAAGAAAACAAACTGTTTAAAATGTTTGCGTGAGTTGTTTTACACTCAGTATCAGGCACTAATATGGACAAAACATTTATATGCATATATGTATATACACATATAAAAAATTTATGTGTAGCTAACTAGATATATACTACTAAACTTAAAAATTCAAAGAATAAGTTGAAGAGTTGAAGAAATGTTGAAAACCAACAGGTAATGAAAAAGCTATTAAATTCTATAAATGCTATTGTATTTAATTGTTAGCCTATATTGTAATTAGCTTAAGATTGCAATATAAATGTGAAAAGACAGGTATATGAGATTTAAAGAATTGAAATACAAATAATTGGATGTGTTTAAAAAGGCAAGATTGCACACCATCTGCTGGTGGTTTTACAGAAGACAACACAATTATGGAGAGAAAACAAATATGTGTGCAATATGGATAGTCAAAGCAGTAGAACACAATGAATTGTTTTATTATAAAAGTATCACAATAAAACCAGTTACAAAGCACACATTTTCCCCTCTGTACAACACTGCTTCACAGGGTACAGACATAAATACCAATTTACAGCCAAAAAAAAAAAAAAAAACATTATAGTGCCTGTCAAACCTTTAATTTGGGGTTTCAGATGATTTTGTTGCTTTTTAAAAATTATTCACTATAGTATGAAAATATTACGGCAACTAAACACATTTTGGTGACACGAGTCCCCAAGTCAGTTCAAAGGTCAAAGGCCATGTTTAGAAAATAAAAAAAAGAACAGAACTGATCTTAGATCAGCATATTATCTGAGTGATATTTTGTTTTATACAGCCTGAGTTCACACATAGCAGAAGGGAATGAGATTCAATGTATGTCACTACAAATATTTCATGAAGGGCATTTGAGGCATCTGGTTATTACAATCCTCATATACACTTCCTGTAAAGCTCCTCAAAGTCACATAAACAAACAAACAAACACACACACACTCACACACAGAGTCCATCAGAATCTAGTCAAACACACTCCAATCGCTGCCCAGGACTGACCTTCCTGTTTTTTTTTTTTTGTTTTTTTTTAAATCAATCAAAAATGTGAAAGAGAGAATATTCTCTCAAAGCTTATTAATTTTTGAAACAGAACCTGTGAGCAAAAAATAGGAATTACAGGTAGCACCACTCAATGCGAAATAAATCCAACCACCACCCCAAATACATGTACAAATAATGTACATCACAGCTGAAGGGTTGGGGGGCAACAGTAGAATAGGTCTTTTCGGAGGTTTTTTTATAAAGAGAAAAGTTTTTTCCATTATCCAACAGATCGGATTGGTCGAGAGGGTCATAATAATCCAATAGCCCTCTTCTTCCGCTCTTCCTCTTCCTATACGCCATTGCATTGCCGCTACAGATGAAAACCCTTTGTAAGCAAATGGCTACAGGAGGAAGTCTGCACGTTATATATACTGAAGGTGCTGTTCTTAAACCGAATTGTTTGTTAAAATATAATAACAAAAGGAAGCAAATAGTTGAGGCCAGACTTATCAAACCAGACAAATTTTGTATTCATAAAAAATTCTGACAATAAGCACTTTAGCAAATCGGCCTGAGAATGTAAAAATGTGAAGTCCAAGACATCGTAAACCTAAATATTGAGTTTCTTAAAGGGTTAGTTCACCTAAAAATCACTTTTTATTTAACTTCTTTTGGACTGATGCATGCAACACCCGCTGAGTGGCATTAAACAGCTTGAAAGATCAAAGACAATTTTTAATATAACTCTGACTGGATTCGTCTGAAAGAAGAAAGTCAAATACACCTAGGATGACTTGAGGGGGAGTAATTTATGGGCTAATTTTCATTTTTGGGTGAACTAACCCTTTAATGTAACTATATTTGTTCCAAATGGGCTCTGGACTTCATCTGCTGCCTCAGCTTTAGCACAACTGAAACTAGCCACTTGGAAATTAAAAATGACCAAGTAAATATAGCTCTTATAAAAGGACAAAATAAAATGTTCAAATAAGTGCTTTTTGGTATTATTTATATTAAAAGCTAAAAAAAAAAAAAATTGAAGAAAATCCCTGTGGCCAGAAAGCTTAAGGACTCCCCAAAGTTCCCTCATTTGCATTTTGGGTGGAGCATCCACAGTGGGCGTTGACCAATCAAAGAGTTTGGAGGTGTATCCTGAGGTTGAGTGGTGCTGTAGTGAGGAGGGAGAAGCTGTTTTTAGGGTCAGGCCTCAGTTTGTGCGATTGTGTTTGGAGTCGGCAAGACTGAGGTTGGGGCTCTAGAAAGAGGTCTCCACCCCGCTGTCGCATATCCCACTCTCTTCCTGATGGGGGCCCAGTGTCAAACCCTGAATGGACTTACAGAGCCCTGGACCTGAGAAATCGTTTGTTTTGAGGAAAAGAAGGGTGATTATTAATATGACAGTAAAAAATTTCAAATCTTTTCCCTAATTTTTTACAGGAAATGATTATACATTTTTCTTATAAAAGAAAATAATTCTATGGTAACACTTCAAAGATAAAGGAAAAATTTAAATTGCATCATATGACCCCTTTAATCTCTAAAACGTGGCACAACAATTTGGACAACCATGAGAAGGAAACTGAGAAAAAAAAGAACCTTCCCCTGGTGGCACTTACAAGCTCACTCGACCCTGACGATGACTATGTCAACCCTTCAAATCAGACAGCAAAGCAAGGTGGAAATACTTGTTTCAAAGAAACTGCTCAGGAGACAAAACCCAGAAGTGCCATATCTGGCTTTCACTTCTGTTCCTGGGAATCCCCCTCTCTAGTGTCCGCTTCCCCCTGAAACATGGCCATCACGCGGAGACTATATGTGAACACTACCGCAGTATGATGGGTCACCCTGAGACCGAGGGGAACTCCCTCAGAATGTAGTGGCTGTGCTGTTTTGTTGACATCATGCTTGAGTTCACATGAGGTAATGTCAGGGAGAACCACAACGTGATACTATTGTTAAGGAGAGGGGGGCAGGGAACCGAGACTGACAGTGATTTAATCTGGGGGTTTTACAAACCATAATGTGGGACAAAAAAAAAACTCCCCAACAGAACAATACAGAATAAATTCTCACTCATACTGCAAAATGCCACAGTGATGATGTGCTCATGGAAAAAGATCCAAAATGCTACACCAACGAGCAAAAAACATGTTTTGAGAAGATGAATTGTTGAGGTTTATGTTCTGGTACACAGAACAAAGGAAATATTAAAAACCGTCATCTAACATATATAGTTGTGCCTTTAGAAATGAAAGCAATAAGCCACTCAAGACCATGGGTTACTGTGATTTTACCATAGTTGAATCTTTTATAAAATATAAACGGTTTTATAAAATAGTGACAACAGAAATTTGACTCAAATATGATCACAATTAAATGTAGTCCCGTGTATTAATCAAATCATAATAAACAATTCTTCTGTCAGGTTTATTAGCCTGTCATTTGACACTAAAGACTAGAGTAATGGCTGCTGAAAATTCAGCTTTCCATCACAGGAATAAAACAAATTTGAGAATATATTAAAACAGAAAACTATTAATATTTCTAAATTGCAGCCTTGGTGAGCATAATTCAACTGATGTTATCACAGGGTTGTGTAAATGTTGCAGCTGTTCTGAACTCAGCTTATCTAATCTGAAATAAGATTAAAATTTTTTTTAAAGCCATTTGACTAACTCCTTTACTGACACATCCAAAGGAACTTGCAGTGCACTTACTACAGGGAAAGTCCCTGTGACCAACCTGTGGTTATGCATACCCGCATACCAGGGCACAATGGTAATGTTTCATGGACCACTCCTTTTGGGGGGCTAGAACCAACAACTTTTGGCTGATGTTCAACCACCTAGGACACATCACCAAGAAAAGCACATAGTCAATATTACCTGTGAGCTGAGGCGTGGTGTGGACAGCTTCAGGCTCCTTGCACATGGCCTGGAGTAAACTGACAGCACTGCTGTTCCCAACATGCTTCAGTCCCTCAACCAGCTCACGCACCGTTCCTCCAGACACCTGCAGAGGGGACAGATCATCAGCAGCTGAAACCAAAGCAACTACAGAATGCACAAAACAAAATAAATGTTTAGACTACTGATATAGTAAATGTCAGAGCAATTCATTTCTTTAATGTTGTTCTGAGAAATATGGGTTGATAGGACTTAACTAGGTCCAGTAATTCTGGATATTTAAAAATATAATATAATATAATAAAGAACTGGTGCTTCTGTAGTATGCCGGTCAATTGTGGATAACATCAGATTAAGAGACGACTTATTTTTCTTATTCTCTGGTGTTCATTTAAGATTCAAGTAAAAATAATTTGTAGTCAAAAAGGAAGTACATTAGTTGACCTCATAGCTGTCCAGCAGCTTTCCAGCAGGGCAGGAGCTGAGTCTGAAGGCACTGGTCAGGATGCCAAGCCCCAGAGCATGAGCCAGACTCTCCCAGCCTCCCGTCTGTCCTTCCAGGGCCTGGCACAGCTCCTGCTTTGTGTCAGAGCTCAAGCTCTTCATGTCACCTGCCAACACAAGCCAAACACACATTTAAATGTACACAAACACAAAACCGTTCTTAACATACATATTGGTTCAATTTTGTGGTTAATTTCAAGTTGATTGAATAATTAGAGGAGGGCATTATTTGAATATATATATATATATATATATATATATTGCAGGCCTAGAAAACACCATTTTAAAATTCCCTGATATTTCCAGGTTTTTTGTGAAAGGGGAAACCCGGAAAAAAAAAAAAAAAAAAAAAAAACAGATGGATAAATGTTACCAAAATACATTTTTGTAGAGCCTACAACACTACCATTCAAAAGGTCTGGGTCGGTAAGGTTTTTTAAAATGTTTTGAAAGAAGTCTCTTGTGCTCAGCAAGTCTGCATTTATTTGATAAAAAAAAAAAGCAGTAATATAAAGAAATATTATTATGATTTAAATAACTGTTTTCTATTTTACTATATTTTATGATGTCATTTATTTCTTTGATGGCAAAGCTGAATTTTCAGAAGCCATCACGCCAGTCTTCAGTGTCAAATGATCATTCTAATATGCTGATTTGGTGCTCAAGAAACATTTCTTTTTAATTATAAAAATTTGAAACATTTGTGTGGCTTAATATTTTTGTGGAAACTGATGATATTTTTAGGATTCGTTTATTTTAAGTTTAAAAGTCAGCATTAATTTGAAATGGAAATCTTTTGTAACATTATAGCCTTTACTGTCATTTTTGATCAATTTAATGTGTTCTTGCTGAATAAAAGTATTTTTAAGTCTTTCCATAGATAAATAAATACATACATACATACATAACTGACCCCAAACTTTTGAATGGTAGTTTATATTCATCTCAGTGTTCATACCTTGTGGTGGAACAACAGTGGTGGTGAGCTGATACTCTTCTCCATTAAGAATATCATACACCTGAAAACATGCATTACATTACATACAGAACCACTGGCAACCTGTAATACAATTACATTACATAATACAACAATTATCCAAAGATATGACTCTCTATGCCACCTCTGGGGAGGTTGCCATGTTCAGAGGGGTTGTCCCAGGAATATAGCCTTCATCTTCCTCCTCCTCACATGTACCACACAACTCATCTTCTTTGAAGAACAGTGGTTCAAAGTTTTCTTTATGAGGATCTGCTCCTAAAAGCAAGGTACACAACACTAATTGGTAACCTCATGTCAAAGTAATTTAATCCAATGTATATGGTCACAAAAGTACTAATTATTACTTGGGATGAGTGATTATTTATCTTCAATAAATGATAAAAAAAGTTGCTTTTGGCTAATTCTACCAGAGATATAAGCAGAACACCGATGACAGCAGGACAGGATGTTACAGACAGTTATTTGTAGACATGTCATGTTAGTCATACATTTTTCAGCACGACAACTCTCACTAGTGACACCTGTAATAAACACACACTTCCTCACCTGCAGCCATCAGGAGCGCACACAGTTTGGTTGAGTCACGTCCTGCAGCAATGTGCAGAGGAGTTGAACCATTATAGGTGACGCTGTCTACATATGCATTACCCTGCATAGACAAAATGTTACACACAAAGTGTCATTCAAGTCAAGTCACCTTTATTTGTATAGCGCTTTATAAAATACAGATTGTGTCAAAGCAGCTTTACAGTGTCAAACAGGAAAATAGTTTGTCAATAATGCAAGAGGACAATAACAAACAGTCAATTTTTCAGTTAAGGTCAGTTCATTCATTAAGAGATAATTACGATTAATAACTTCATAAGCACATTATTTCAGCATTTTCTAAAGAAATTAATACTTTTATTCAGCAAGGATGCATTAAACTGATCAAAAGTGATAGTAAAGACATAATGTTACAAAAATGTTTCATTTCAAATCATAGGAATTTCTATTCATCAAAAAATACTGAAAAAATCTACCACGTTTTCCACAAAAATATTAAGCAGCACAGCAGTTTTCTAAACTGATAATAAGAATAAATGTTTCCTGAGCAAATCAGCATATTAGAATGATTTCTAAAGGCTCGTGTGACACTGAAGACTGGAGCAGTGATGCTGAAAATTCAGCTTTACATCACAGGAATAAATTACATTCTAAAATATATTAAAATAGAAAACAGTTATTTTAAATTGTAATAATATTAAACAATATTACTGTTTTTACTGTATTTTTGATCACATAAATGCAGCCTTGGTGAGCATAAGAGACTTATTACAAAAAACAACAGTGTAAACACTGACTCATTTCTCATTTCACATGAAACAAGATTAGCTATAATAGTTTTTTAGCAGCAAAATAAAAATGCAACTTTTTAATTCTAACAGTTAGTGAGAATGTGTAAAAAATCATGAAAGATTAAATTATGATAATCATGTATTGATTAACATTATAGGTGGGCTTCATGGGGGAAAAATGCAAAGGTTAAGAGTATGCAGAGCAAAACTTTACAATATTAGGAATATGTAGTATTCACTAAAGCAACATCCTTCAAACCCATCACTGTACCTCCAGCAGGAGGCAGCCGGCAAGGGAAAGGTTTCCCAGCTCTGTGGCCAGGTGAAGTGCTGTGTGGCCACACGTGATCTCCTGAACGTCCACATCTGCCCCGTCATCCAGCAGGGCTCGCACACAACTCAAACTGTTTGCTTGTACAGCCAGGTGAAGCGGACAGAGACCTGAACACACACACACACACACACACAAACACATCTGAGCATACAGAACAGCTTCAAATCAGCTTTAATGGTTTTGACAGTCAGTCCGCTGTACCTGCTGTGTTCGGGATGCTGGTTAATTGCACCACTGGTTTGTACTTTAGCAGCAATCGCAGCATGCTGTCCTCTTTCTGCTGAGCCGCCAGGTGAAGTGCCGTGTTTCCATGGCGATCTGTGAGCGTGATGTCCACCTCAGCCTCCAACAAGGCCTCGACCGCCTCTTTTTGCTGTGTCAACACTGCTAGGTGCAAAGGAGTCTGGAACAGATGTATCAGAGGATTTTACTGGCCACAGAGCTTTTGGGAATTTCACAAGCTATGGTTGCAGTGAAAAACAGAGATCCAATTCTAAGTTATAGTGTAAGTTTGTAGTATACCTGGTACAGATCATTCCTCATGTTGATTATGTCCTCTCCGGGGAGAGCCGAGATGACTTGTGCTAGATTTCGCACGGCATCTGTCTGACTATGGATCACTCCCAGATGTAAACCCCTAAAAGTCAGATCCAAAACAGAACATATAAGTAAGTAAAGCTTTGATCTTTGGGAAACAAAGACAAAACATCTGAAATCATTTATTCATATTGACGTGTTTTGGTGAGAAGTGGGAAGTTTATGAAAATAGAACTTCTACAGAAATATGAAGTTGGTTTTTCCTGACTTACGTGTCTCCGTTCTCGTCTTGAGTGGTCATGAGGGGGCGCTGTGGAGCCAGAAGCATTCTAGCATCACCGCTTACTGCGTAATGAAAGAGAGCTTGAGCCTGTCTTCCAGCTAGCTCAGCCAAATGCGGCTCTAACACACAGCCTGAAAAGAGCAGACACACAAATTAGCACAGAAATATTTACAACCAATACGAAGCTTGTCTGGGTTTTAGTCTTGTTTGACCAGAGCTAGAAAACTTTGCACAAGCTTATTTGAACATTTGAAGATTTAGCTTCAAGCAAAGTCTAACCTGTGGTGTTTAACTCCAGCTTTTCTGTAGGCTCTGTGTCCTCACTTGCCACTCTCAAATCAACAGGTTCAGGATGGGCACAGATTCGCACCACCCCACCTGCTGCCGGATCATCATCGGTATCACTGTCACTGTCCTCATCACTGTCTTCCACTGGTTCTTGATACGCTATAAGAGAAATGAAAACAGAGAAACTGGTTTTGAGGGCAACATCCTATTAGTTTCACGGTTTCCACAAATAAATAAGCAGCAAATCCATGTTTAACATTTATAATAAGAAGAAATGCTTCTTTTTCCAAATCAGCATTTTAGATTTCTGAAGGCTCATGTGACACTGATGACTGTAGTAATGACTGCTGAAAATTCAGGAATAAATTACATTAATATAAAATATATAAAAATAATAAACAGCTATTTTAAACTGTATTAGTATAAATAAATGAAGCCTTAGTGAGAATAAGTGACTTCTTTCAAAACGATTTTCAAAAATCTTACTGACCCCAAACTTTTACATGGCAGTGTATGTAATTGTACAGTCAAAACTGCTGTAATGGCATCAGCTTGATTGACAGCTTGGACACCCACCATGCTTGATGGTGGTCCCGCCTCCTCCCATGCCTGAAGAGAAGTTGTATCCAGACCCAAAATTGTTATAGGTTTGATATCCCTGGAAGAAATGTCCTACAAGACAAAATAATGTGTTTAGCTAACATCACTGACCTTTTATGCATGGTGGGAATTTCATGCTTCTAATAATAAAGCTACTGATATATGAAGTGTAATGGCATATTCATATACCTCCCACTCCTCCTCCACTGGGACCGCCCCCTGCTGTAGACCCACCCCCTCCTCCTCTAAACATGCCCCCAGCTCCGCCTCCTGCTCCACTGTAGTCCTGGAAGTTTGGCAGTGTCTTCTGTCTCTTTCTTTGGACTTCTTCTTTGTCTTAAAACAGTTTAGAAACAGTATATCAATGGCAAAGTAAACAAACGGTCAGGGGCGCCGCTAGCAATTTTGGGCCCTATGAAAGAATATGAGGTTGGGCCCCCTACCGCACCAAACATACACTATGTTGCCCAAAGTATTGGGAAAACTCAATAAAACTAAAAAAAAAACTCATCGCCAAACACCAATGACTTGTACATATGCATACAATCATTTTAGACACTTCCAAAATTGTGGCAACAAAGATTGAAATACAATTTTTACATACATGAATTATGTTTCCATCTTTGATGCCAGAATTTTGGAAGTGCCTTTTTCTGTTCTAAAGAAGGGGGTGTCCCAATACAATTGTCCATATGTATGTACAAGTCACAGGTGTTTGGTTATGAGTTTTTGGCTCAAGGTCTGCATTTAAAGTCACACCAGAGGTTAAAGCACACAATTCCCTAGAATGGCATTATATGCTTTAGTAATTTCTAATTTTTTTTTTTTTTTTTAAGTAGTCAAACCTGTTCATTAGAAGGGGGTGTCCCAATACTTTTTGTGTACAAGCCAGTCTAGCTATTCAAAATCTTTGTCTGCAATTTAATAATATTGAACTATTACTTTTGCTATTGCTTTTGACCATTAGGTATCAGTAA
>NW_015638565.1:1611101-1628531 GCF_001515625.1 Sinocyclocheilus rhinocerous
CTAGCTACCTATGCACATACAGCATACAATGTTAAAATGTTCTACATTATGAACCTTAACCCAAAAACCTTTAGCTTCATACACTGTAGATAATTGTGACCCTGCCTGTGGAAACCCAGCTAAAGTATAATTTTTTTTTAAACAGTGGATGAGCAATTCACTCCTTGATTTGCTTAATAAAAGCCTCCTTTGAGATCGTTTTGACAGACATGTTTATTGTGTATTATTACGTATTACGTATTTATTGCTAAGTTTAGTGTGGCAAAATAATTAAATAATAATTGGCGTGCAGTGTATCTGGTTGCCATGACAACCTCACGTCCTGCTGCTGCTCTATGTAATCAGAGTATGAATTTGTAGATTTTCTATAACAAAACTAAAATGTGTTTAAAAGTGCGACTGACCAAATCGTCCGGCTCGGTTTGCCCCCCCTCGAACTCGAAGATATCTCTAATTTGACAGTTTACCATCTGATCTCACTCAGTGACTCTAGGCTACGTAGGATGGGACGAAACCATGCAGTGAATGGAGGAAGATAATTTTGCTGGAAATGCAGAAAGCCATAATTTTGTTTTATTTAACTCTTTGGTAGAAACATTTATAATTTCTATTACACTACTACTACTACTGTTGTTACTACTAATAAAAAAAGCACATCAAAAAAAAGTGTTGCGTTTATATATATATTTAAACATGCAAAACAGAAACTGTCATTAGCGATCTCAGACTTTTGCATTTTTGTCTTAGCTTGCAAAATAAAAAAATGCTAAAAAAGAGTTTATGTTGCATAGTCACAATCAAACCTTTAGGGAGTAGGTTAAAGACTTTACCTATAATCTGTGGATGGTAGGTGAAAGGCTTGGGTTCACTTGTTTCATTGTCTGACTTTCTTTTTAGCTGCACAAACACAGAGATGGGCTTCTGGAGGTTCTGGTCCTGATATTTAGGCGTCTTGAAGACAATGGCAAACTAAAGGATGGAATTGTAGGGTGGATAATTCATTCCACCAGAACATTTATTTTAATAATAACAATAACACCATAAAATCACAGTCATCTAAAGTCAAGATGTAACAGTGATTTTTATTCACCAAGGATGCATTAAATTGATCAAAAGTAAAGACATTTATAATGTTACAAAATATTTATATTTCAAATAAATGGTGTTCTTTTGAACGTTCTATTCATTTAAAAATTCTGAGAAAAAAAGTATTATAGTTTCCACAAAAAGTATTAAACAGCACGACCATTTTCAACATTGTTAATGATAAGAAATATTTTCTGAACAGTAAATCAGCATATTCGAATTATTTCTGAAGGTTCATGTGACACTATAGACTGTAGCTTTGGCATCACAGGAATAAACTACATTTCAAAATAGATTCGAATAGAAATCACTTATTTAAAATTTGAATAATATTTCACAATATTACTGTTTGTACTATATTTTAATCAAATAAATGTAGCCTTGGTAAACTTTTGAAAGGCAGTGTATGAAGAAAGTAAAAAAGGTCCGTTTTGATTCCATGTTGACTTAATAAATCCCCAGGAGCCGTGCTTTACCAACTATTTACCCAGACAAGTTAGGATTTATCCGTAAGTAAACAGACCAAAGGCATCATTAAACCAGAAAGCAAGTAAAACACTGAACATAAAGGATCAGGTTTCGACCAGCAGGGCCAAACTGTGGCTGCAGAAGTACAGTGCAGCCATATGTGGCGGCAGACAAGTTCCTGTGCTGACCTGTCTGTGGACATCGGTGGGGGAGAAATCCCCGTAGGCCTCCCAGGTTAGACCTGACTCATCATCTTCATAAAACCGCACCTGGATATCATCTGTCACAACAACAAAAACAAACAATGACATCACATACAGTATGAGGAAAATAAGAAAATGAAATTACTGTGAACCAGTGGGGAAAGAAAGAGGAAATGATTGTCGCCACACACAGAGTACAATTTTAATATCTGTCGTCAGCATGCAAGCACGTCGTTACTTCCGCAAAGCCATGATTTACCACAGTTCAAACTTCATTTAATTGTGCAACTGATATGCACATTATGGACACATGATCTAAAAACATATCCGATCTAGGTATCAGATAGAAATACCATGGTATTTTCATATATACCATGATACAAAACGATTCGATAATCAGGTAACATTGTATTTACATATTATTAGTGCTTGGCCGCAATATGATTCACACAGCAAAACTTGTCAAATAATATGTCACAATTTATCACAATGCCATAGCTGGATCACAATTGTTTATTCCTCATTTTAAAACACTCAAGAGCTTGTTGTAAATGTTTCAGAGGATTTAGTGCATAGTAATGGTGAAGGCTGATGATTTTGTATTTCAGGATCATCTATTTATCCTACATGACTTGTCCATGAAGATCCAGTTTTCATCATGAGCAAGGGGAGGAGAAAACAATATGAGAGAAGAGAAATGGCGAGCAAGATGTTGAAAAACTGATGTATAGTGAACTTTCTTCTGCCCCGTAATTTGCATATGAAAAGGGGAATTCCCTACAGATGGAAATCTGCAGTGAAAACTTCCTTCAAGAGTGGCAATGCGTGTCCAGCGTCTATCTCAAAAGAACAAGGTGGCGTTATCACCTGTAGGTTAAAGACTAAACTGTTTGAAGGTGGCTTCATTCAGAAAAATTGGACGGCTTGTTTAAATTTTCCTGATCCCTTAATCATCCACATCTACACCATTATACCTTTTTCTCCTGAAGTCAAAAATTCTTGTACCAAAAACAGTCACTAATTAGTTTCAAAAGACCATTCTCCACAATCTCTTTCTGACCCTTCGCAAAGTCTTCTTTAAAACAATTCAGTTCCCTTCGGCGACCATCTTGGTCATGCCTCCAGGCAGCTTTGTCCAGTCATGCAGGTACCGCTCTTGTCTGCTCGAAAGCTAAGAGACTGAAATCTCTGAAACCGTATCTGTCAATATTACGTTTAAATAACATATTTCAAATCAGAAATACAATTGGACAATAATAGGGTCATAACCTCACTAGCTGAAATCATGCAAATTAATAACATTTTTCAAGCTGGTCCAGCTAATTTAAAGAATAAAACAAACAGGTGACAGTTCCGACTTCCTGTCCTTTAACAAAAAGGTGATTGGCTCTGTAAAATTGAGCATTACGATTTATACCATTCGTACTCTTAAAGGGGTCCTATTATGCTTTTTCACTTTTTAAATTTTAGTCAGTGTGTAGTGTGTGTATGTTTGGGCATAAAAAAGATCTTCAAAGTTACAAATCTCAAAGTCCACTCCAAAGGGAGATATTTCGTTTTTAAAAAATCCCTTTTCAAGAACTACAACGAACGGCTCGTTTGGACTACAGCGTTGTTTTCCGGGTTTTGTGATATCACAAAGCGGCTCATTGGAATATCATTAAAATAATTCCCGCCTATGGAAATTCGAATGGTTGGGGGGTGGGGAGGGGTGAGGTCGTGGTTAACGCTTGGTTGAGTGCATCAGACAAGACGACGAAGAAGAAGTGCTGCTGTATCCTCAAGTTTTCGTAAGTTATTACACATGCACCTAATATATGTAAATATGTATGTTACAATTATGAAAACGTTTTTTATAATAATAAATTATTTAAAAAATAATGCTTTTTTCGAACCGCCAAGCATGAGAGCATGTTCTAGTACACCCCCAAAACAAAATCAAGACTTTGTAAAAGAGCATAATAGGACCCCTTTAAAATTTCTCTGCTCTGTTTTTCTCCGCTACTTTATTTTAAGATATAATACTGTTCAAACGTTTTGGATCGGTAAGATTTTATAATGTTTTGAAAAAAGTCTCTTATGCTCACCAAGGCTACGTTTATTTGATTAAAGATACAGTGAAAACAACAGTATTGTAAATATTATACAATTTAAATAACTGTGTTCTATTTCAATACATTTTAAAGTGTAATTTTTGCTGAATTGTCAGCTGAAATTTCAGCAATCATTACTTCAAACATTTCTTATTACTATCAGTTGAAAACTGTTGTTCTGCTTATTATTTTTTAGGATTCTTTGATGAATAGAAAGTACAAAAGAACATTTTGAAATCATTTTGTAACAATGTAAAAGCCTTTACTGTCACCTTTGATCAATTTAATGCATATTTTCTGAAAAAAAAAAAAAATCTTTCTGAGCCCAAACTTCTGAAATGTAGTGCATATGCAAATGATCTTTATGATTTACTAAACTTAAAGGTTAATATGTAACAACAACCAAGTTGTTGAATAGGAATTGGAAATGTAAATCTGGGAATTTGAACGTTAATGTCATCATGGTTGTGAATATCTGAATGACCCTTTAATATCTCTGTTGTGAATGTTAGAGTTTTGTCTATATAGTAAATCAACCCCTTTATTTCAAAGCAGCAAGGAAAAATCCTTTTCTTCATTTATGTCCTTAATTCTGTTCAGCAATAGCAGACAGGCAGAGCATGCCGTGACTCTTATGATATTGCTTTCTGACCTTTCTGGACTTTATCACACAGCAGATAGACCTCCTCTCCTCCCGTCACACAGCCGGCGGTCCGATCCATCCGCACTATCTTCAGATTGGAGGCATTTGGGGCCTCTGAAATGCCACAAGAGAGACAAAGGTGTTAGAAATGAAACAGGTCTTTCTGTTTTTCATTTTGTGGTGTTTCCTCATTTTCCCTTTCTGTTCTCTAGCAGTCTCGTTATACAAACATGAAGTCTGACAGTGCTGAGAAGAGAGGCAGAAATGGAGACAGGTTATTAGAAAAGGGAGGGGAAATCGAAAGTGTAGGCCTAGTTTCAGAGAGGAAGCAATACCGACAGTTCTGTCAGAGAGTGAGAGTACGAGTGAGAGAAACGGAATAGGAAAATGAGAACAAGAACGAGATCAAGAGTGAGACTTAAAAATATATCAGTAATTAGCCCCAAAACTCAAAATCATGCTAAAAGCCATCATTTCTAATGACTATGAATTAGAGTTATCTAACTATAACTAAACCCGTTAAATAAACCTATATCATTTCTTGAAATAAAATAAAATCTATTTTATTTCAGATAGATGCCAATGTAACATTTCCCATTTTCAGTCAGTTTAACTTGATGTAATAAAATAGCTGAAATAAAATGAATAAACTATATATAAAACTTATTTAAATGACAAAAAACATGACACAATTACAAAAACTACCTAAAATTAAAAAAAAAAAAAAATGTATAAATATTGATAAAAACTATATTAGTATCTCAATGATACTAAAATAACACTGCTATGAATGCTTTTGATCAACATGGTCAGTATCAAGCAGGATGATACTCACTGCTGTCAAAGATGGGGTCTGAAATGACTGGTTCCAGCCTGCGGGAGAACCCTCCATCACTGTCGGGCAGGAAGGCTGTGAACATGAGCCGTACCACGCTCAGATCCATCTCCTTTGACTGATGAATAGATGCACTGCTAATCAGATTCCTCTCAGCATCTAAAATACATGAACACATATGCTGAGGTTCTTTTTTATTTTACACCTCAGGCATTCTCAGAATCAATAATCGGTTACACTTTATTTTAAGGCGTCCTTGTTACAGTGTAATTATAAATGTAAGTACTGAGTAATATTAATTAACTACATGTACTTACTATATGGTTAGGGTTTGGCTTAGGGTTACTTGCATGTAATTATGCATAATTAATTGTTATTATAATAGTATGTACATGTAACGTGTAACAAAGACTCCTTAAAATAAAGTGTTACCCAATAATCTCTTAATCCTTTCTGTTGACAAAAGCATTCTTAGATCATCAGGAGAATTTTATCCATAGTGACATACAGTACATTTTTTTATATGGCCAGTGCCCCTGGACCAAATTGTCTTGGTACAAAGTGAAAAGTGATTGCTTCTTGAAAAGTTTGAACCTACAACCTTTCTGTTACTATCCCAGATCTTCAACCTTTAAGCTACAATTACCATAAGCAATATCATGGCTTGGAAAAAAAAAAAAAAAAAAGTATTTTATGCTCACCAAGGCTGCATTTATTTAATCAAAAATACTGTAAAAAGGAATGGTAATATTGTGAAATATTATTATTACAATTTAAAATAACCTTTATTCCTTTCATTTTATTTTGCTATTTATAATATATTTTAAAATGTAATTTATTCCTGTGACAGCAAAGCTGAATTTTCAGCAGCCATTACTCCAGTCTACAGTGTCTCATGATGCTTCAGAAATCACTCTAATATGTTGAAAACAGTTGCACTGCTTAGTATTTTGTGAACACCATGATACATTTATTCATGATTCTTAATATTAATATTTTGTCCGGGTTATTACAAATGTGTTTACTGACACTTTTGATCAAATTAATGCATTTTTGTTTAATAAAAAGTATTAATTTCTTTTAAAAAGGAAAAAAAAAATCTTACTGACTTCAAAGCTCTGAACGGTAGTGTAGATGCAAAAGTGCAAATAAATGTTATTTTTAGTATTTAGAATTCTTTGTGGTGAAGCAGGAAATAATGATGGCAGGACAAATAAATATCTTAACTACCACCCTGACTGGGCCAGTAGAAAAATGGATGAATATCCTGAATATGGACATAATCTCTCAGGAAGGGTTCAGGCATACACAAACACACTTCTACCTGTGAGTTCTCTGGGCACGCGAACCTCTCCTTGTAGGGCATCAATCTCAGGATTGATGAATATGCCGTAGTTATATCCCATCCTGTAGGCCTCGATCATCCTCTCTTCCAAAACTTTGCTTACGTTCTTCTTTGTCACGTGCAAAATGCCCAAGTTAGGAAAACTGTGAAACATTCGCAAGTGAACATTAATAAGGGCCCTCACTATTATCATTGCATGCATGCTGTTGCTCAGAAAAAGGCATTCTGAATAACTGGATGTTGAGTAACAAATTCAGACCTGATGCTTGAATCTTTGGGCAGCAATTCGACAATGCAGATTCCTTTATCACACTGTTTGCCCACCAAGCTGTGAGCATGAATATGGGGCTCTGCGGTGTTGGTCACCAGCTGAACTACCACTCGAGCTGCACCCTGGTAGTTACAGACCTGTTGCCCCACAAACAAACAGAATAAAAACATAAAAAAGTGGGTAAATTTTTATCAGACTTTCATCTGCTAAATATGTGTGTGTGTGTGTGTGTGTGTGTGTATTATTTCACAAAAAAAAGTTTAATCATGTATTGTGAAATCATCATCATCATGATAAATAAAAAGTATTATTACTGATAGATTGACATTATTATTTCACAATAAATATTATATCATTAACAATTTATACAATTTATTGCGAAATAATATCAATCATCATCATTTATCAATAAACAATTATTACTGATATATTATATATAAATATAAATTTTATTATTCAATGTGAAAAATTATCATCAAAAATATTTATATATTAAATAAATAATAGATTAATTTATGTAATTTGCTGTTACATAATATTAATAATAATAATAATAATTTGTTATTATTACCATTATTAAACAATAAATAATACCATACTATACACTAAAATTATAGTGAAGTATTTGCGTAGCAGTTCTGCAAATACTTTTCAGAAAGTCTAAAAGGCAAACCAGAAGACATTAATGGCAAAGGAATGTCACAGGTATGCTAATCTCATTTTGGTGGGGGAAATCCCAGCATTCACAGGGAAAGTGGGCAGACCATGTGTGGACTTTTCCACAACATAATTTGGCCATTCTTATCAACAACATCCTCAACACACAGAAGAGTTCAAAAGAAAACAAAAAGTGCCACAGTGGACTGAATTACAAATAAATCCCAAACAATGATAAAAGAATTAAAATCGTCTCTTCTTGACTCATAGGCAAAGGTGTGTGGTTTGACTGCTTCTATAGGCCAAGTTCAAATATGGCTCATAAGGCACTTTCTCTGGGACGAAATGACTCATGCACAAAGCAATATCAACCCCCAGAAAAAAATACCCAGCGAATATCAAAGAATATGAGCATGAGCCCCTCAGGAAAAATCGTTTGATGATATCATGAAAGAAGTGATGCCATGAAAACATACATGTGCATCCATATGTGAATAATTATCTTCCATCTCACCCTCTCAGATCTGGCTGAGAGTCAAACACTGCTGAAGACAGCTGGCTGAACAGTTGATGTGCTGTATGGGGAACATCTGAGCTCATTTCCTCTTGATGTGAGTAATGTTATAAAAATTCATCAACCCAGAAATCTATACAATAAACCTGAATTGTGTACATAGTAGAGCGATAAACGAAACACCCTTATAGTAGACCACAAGTTAAATACATGAAAAACTCAGTGAATCCCAGAGTTTATGATCAAATAACCAAAACTGACCGATTTAAAACAATAGACTGCATTACTGATGTAGATACAGTATAGGCTGTGGTTATAGTGGTAAATTCAAATACATTGTTGAGAAGTTTTAACAACTTTTTTCAATAATAGCACCACTAGCAATGGAAATTCATGACATTTCATGAAGTTTCCTCTTCCTCCACATTCAAATTCAAATCAAGTTTGTTTGGATTAAAGGGGAAAGACGAATTTTGGGGAAACACTTTACAATAAGTTTAATTAATGTTTATTTGATGTTAATTAAAAATAAACATTAATTAACATTTAATGTTTGTGAATTTATGTTTGTTTATACAGTTTAATGCTGCTCAAAGCGGGCATGCTTACACAACAATTGCATAATGTAAAAAGTTTACACTATATATAAATTATTACAAATTCTAAATGTGTACATTATTAAAAAAAAAAAAAAAAAAAAAACTGAAATTCATTAGAAGGTGCAGCTGCAATTCAGTCAGTGCAGACGAGCACTGAAGAAACCTGTGTGATCGGTTATAATGAAAGTAAAAAGAAAAGTAAAAAGAGATCTGATGCAACCTGAGCAGATCTAAATTTAACGCTGCAATCAACACTTTTTTGTAATAGATTTTGTTTAATTGTTCTGGGGCATTTTTAGCTCCTTTACCTTAAATTTAAGGAGCATTTTTACCCCAAGCCCCCGTTAATTTCCGACCCTGATGCGTTAATATTATTTAATGGACTTGAACTTGTATTAACAAAGGTTAATAAATATTCTAACAAATGTATTGCTCATTGTTAGTTAATGTTACTTAATGCATTAACTAACTAATGCGATCTTGTTGTACTTTTTGACATTTATGACCAGAAACAATAAATAACAATAAAATCTGTACACAGAATTGGTTTTTAGCACCTTCAGTGCTTGGACTTCTAATGTAATACATTTAAATATAATATCGTTGGATAAAATGCAACATTTACTTTTGGCCCATGGCCCTCAATCAAATTTAATTTTTGGCCCTTTGTATTAAAAAGTTACATTAAGAAGTTACCGTATTAAACATTAGAGGCAACTCTGATTTACATCAAATGAAAAACATCTGATCAAGGACTTGGCGCCCCAATAAAGCACACTACTACCACACTACTCGGAGGTGTATGTGCAATGTACACACACACACACACACACTTCTTTAATGTGTGTTTCTGTGTGCTGCATGTCAGAGTGTGTCGGGGCGAGCTGCTGCACACTTCGCTTCTCATCTCTGACACCACATTACATAGAATGAGTCTTCCCACTAATTACCCCAGTGACACACTGAGGAAATTCCCAAACGGACTGCCGTCATGAAGGAGAACATGGTAACAGAGAACAGAGTCCTTTCAATTCTCTCCTTTCTTCCCTTGTTTTGTTTCACTCACTTTCTCGACCTTCAGCCACCGTGATCCCGAAATAAGTGACCTGGCACTGAATGGCAGTTGTAAGGGACAGCAGCTACTATTTTTAGCTGAGTGCTCGAGCAAATATTGCATCATATGGATTTATCATCTGATGAAAGAGCTGCCATATTTGACAGCCCTCTCTCTCTTTAGATCTCAAAACTATGCAAACCTGAAGGAAATACTAGCTGGCAAAAAAAAAAAGTGCAAAAAATGTTGATATTTACTCACTCTCATGTTATTCTTTCTTGCTGCTCTTTTTCATACAAAAAACATGAATGGTGACCATGGGCTGTCAACTCAAAAAAAAAAAAAAATCACTATAATTATTCCAAGTCTTCTGAAGCCATACCAGCTTTGTGTGAGAAACAGGCTAAAATGTATGTGATTTTGGAGCTTGACAGCCTCTGGTTGACATTTACATTCATTGTACAAAAACGGGGAGCATGAACATTCTGCAAGACATCTTCTTTTGTGTTCCACTTAAGAAAGATAGATAGACAGATTTAGAAAGCATCAAAATTATGTAAACCATTATTTTAAAGCTTTATGTTAGCATATATTCTATACGTAAGCAAAAAGACCGATCAAAATTCACTATGCAAATGCATATTATATGTATATTAAAGAAAGAATTCAGAATTCAGGATGCAAATGCCATGATAGCATCATTGTTGTCAGTTACATTACAGTTTACGTCTATTATGATCACCAAGCCTGCATTTATTCAATCAAAAATACAGCAAAAACAGAAATATTGTGAAATATTATAATTCAAATGAACTTATTTTAAAGGGGTCCTATTATGCTTTTTCACTTTTTCAACTTTAGTTAGTCTGTAATGTTGCTGTTTGAGCATAAAAAAGATCTGCAAAGTTACAAAGCTCAAAGTCCACTTCAAAAGGAGATATTTTATTTAACAGAAATCACTTTTCAAAAACTACAACGAACGACTCGTTTGGACTACAACGCAGGGGAGAGAGGTGTTGTAATAATGTAAAATATGTGAAAAATAATGTGTTTTTCGAACAACCTAGTATGAGAGCCTGTTCTAGTACACCCCCAAAACAAAATCAAGACTTTGTAAAAGAGCATATAGGACCCCTTTAATATAAAATGTAATTTATTCCTATGATGGCAAAGCTGAATTTTCAGCATCATTACTCAAGTCTTCAGTTTCACAATGATCATTCAGAAATCATACTAATTTGCTAATTTTGTGCTCAATAAACATTTCTTATTTTTATCAATTTAATGCACCCTTGCGGATTAAAAATTATTGATTAAAAAACAAATATAAAATAATATATACACTTTTGAACGGTAGTGTTAAGTCCAAGAGAGTTTTTCAAGCTTTATTTTTTAATTAGTCTGCCAAGACCAAAAATAAATAACAGCCTTTTCTGTTTGATTATCACTTGGAAATGGAAACAGCAGAAAATGTATTTATCCACTCGATCTAAACCCTATTGCCCAAACAGAAGCGAACTGTAAGAGAAGGGTTTGCTTATCTCCGGGCATCAGCAGATATTTATCTGGTTGAACCTACCTTCACTTGTGGGTAAGACTTCCTGTTCTTCTCACTGGAGGCCCCTGGGAGTCCTCCGTGGGAGGGGCCCTCACATCCATAGCGGAACCTGAAGCCCCTCTGGAGATGACAATGTCAGACTTAATATTTTGCTATAATGAGTTTGTTATTGTCACTGCCTGTTGCCAGAGTTACCAGTCTCTTCTGAGCCTCTGTGCCATTACAGTGTGTTTAGCTTAACACATTAGGAAAATCACTTGCAAACATTTCAGTGGTGATGTTTTTTATACTAGTTCAAATTATTGAACAAGAGCATTTGCAAAAATATTGTATGCATTACCTGTTTTGGTTGTTCGACAATTCGCAGATAAGGTCCGTCGACTGCAAAAGAGATGCAAAAAAACCTTTAATTGAACTGTAAAATGAAATTCCCTCATCAGTTATTCTGTTAACCTTCTACTCTGCAGTCGCACCTAAGTAACATTCACACTTCCACATCTTTACACTTGCTAGATCATGATTAGTTTTGAAACAGAAAACCAATGTCGTTTAGATAATTGTAAATGTCCCTTCGGGAATTAATAAAGTTTATCCTTATAAAGTTTATGCCATATTTATGCCAAAATTGATACGGAATGTTTGAATACATCATATTTTGAATGAAATTTGTGAACTGCAGTGAATAACAACTTAAATATCTGTTCTTCACACAAAGCAATCAAAAGGCAAAAGGGCAGAGTGAACATTGTGTTGAATATCTCCTTTTGTATTTTATGACAAAAAGGAACTCATATGCTTACAATGTCAATGTCACAATTCAATTCAAACAGAAGCATAAGCAAACATGACTAGCTGAAGTAAATTAATTCAACCAGGTGTTGGAAAATCAGAAGGATTGGAATTCAATCTCATCATGCAGACTTTCGGGCCGTCAAGCATTTCAGAGCTTTTGCTGAGAGGTGGGTGTTCTGCAGATATTTTAGGGCCAGAGCTCTTGCTGTACCACGTGTTTCCACAGAAGTGCAAGCCTCTTCCTGTGCACTACAAGGACTGAGACCACATCCTTGGTGAAACGCAGCTAAATCAATCAGCTGCTAAACCTGCAGAATTTAAACTCACACAGCCCAGCTTCAATGTGTCCACTTCTCCCAATACACTGACATTAGGAAACGGTCCAGATCGATGAGCATTTATTATGATATAACAGGGACAGGTACTTTATCTGGTTAGATAAGATATAGTTGTATTACCAACATTACTCACCTGTTCTTTGCTTGATGAGGTGTCTCAAGTCTAAAGATGTCAAAACCACAGGTGCACTGAACTCAAAATAGCTATACATTATTCAATTGTCAGATTGAGCACACCATCTCAAAACAGAGTAATAAGGGGTGTCTACTTAACCCTTAGTGGCTAACTGTATCACTAGTATTTCCACATTGTGCTGCTGCATGCTTGAATAGAGTTGAACTCTGTTCTAAAATTTTGTCTAACCGGTTTGACTAAGTTCTGTTGCTCATGTCACCTCTAATTACCACCTCTCACTGAAAATAAATGATGCTAGTAAATGATGCTTTCCTGCTGCTGATGTGAACGCCCCACCAAGATAACTCCATGTAGTAGAAACCTAAACGAACAGTTCACCCAAAAATGGCAGACAATTTGGTGAAAATCCAAGATGTAGATTCATTTTTCTTTCTTAGAACAGTTTTGAAGAAATTGTAATGAAATTGTATTGAAAGTGAATGGGTGCCGTCAGAATGAGAGTCCAAACAGCTGATAAAAACATCACAATGATCCACAAGTAATCCACAAGACTCCATGACATTAATTAATGTCTTGTGATATAGAGTGAAAAGCTGAATGTCTGTAATAAACAAATCCATCATTAAGAAGTTTTTCACTTAAAATTGTAGCTTCTGTCTAAAATACAAATCCTCTATCCATAATACTGCTTTCTCCAGTGAAAAAAAACTAATTTGAATCAG
Organism: Sinocyclocheilus rhinocerous; assembly: GCF_001515625.1. Classification (NCBI taxonomy): domain Eukaryota; kingdom Metazoa; phylum Chordata; class Actinopteri; order Cypriniformes; family Cyprinidae; genus Sinocyclocheilus; species Sinocyclocheilus rhinocerous. Next base: position 1,624,416 of record NW_015638565.1, read on the forward strand.
GAGAGAAATATGAGAGTTCTAAACAAATCTGTTGGTGGATATTGATGCGAAAGGACAACAGGGGAACTGGAGGAAGTGTTATTATGGATTATGGACTGACATTTTAAAGTTAAAAAAATGTAAAGTTAAAAGTTAAAACACCTTAATGATAAATTCATTTCTTCAAACACACAGCTTTTCACTTCACAAGACGTTAACTGATGGTCTGGAGTCGAGTGGATTACTTGTGGATTATTGTGATGTATTAATCAGATGTTTTCCCACTCATTCTAATAACATCCATTTATTGCATAAGATCAGTTGGTGAGCAAATGATGTAATGCTAAATTTCTAATTTCTCCAACCCAAGGACTTTCATTTGCATTTTTCTAAATATCTTCTGTTTTACAGAAGAACGAATGCCATACAGGTTTGGAATTATTATTTTTGGGTGAGCTATCCCTTTAAGTGTGCCCTTTTAATAGTCTTTCATTCAAAGTAGAGGTACATTTTTAACCAAAACTGCATAGGTTTACAGTTTTACTGTGCTCAAACAGATCAAGCACACGTGTTAAAAGGTGGCAGCCTCAAAACAGCACTTATCTCAGAGAGGTTTCTCATGCAACCACATGGTGGTGAAAAGCCGTTCATGGTTTTCAGTCGCGTCTCTGTAATCCAATGAGGAAGTGAAAAGTGTGGGGAAAAAATAGATCAGCTCTTGTAGCGCAATCCTACACACTATACGAATGACTGTGTATGACATCACTGAACCAAGGAATGAGATGTTTCTGGGATTTTGTGTCTGCACTTCTCTAGAAAGGTTTTTTGGATTTTGACCTCTTACTGAATGTTACTGCAGGGTGACTGTTTTCTTGAGAAAGGAATAAAACAAGAAGTAAAACGTGAATGAAGGCTAGTCTTACCGCATCCATTATGCAAAGTTCAGCAAGTTATCTCTTTATCAAGACCTTGATTGAACGACAAATCTGAAAACTCTAAGGAGTCTCTTACCAGTCCTCATTACATTATTGTTGTGGATGCCCGGAAATGGTGTCGGGTCCATGGTCATCCATAGTGTGTCGTCTCTGAACGGGTCAATAGGTTCCATGTACTTTAGAGAGAATTAAAGCAAAAACAATGAGACACACATGCACAAGAATATTTTATATTATTATTCCAATATTTGGAATTTGGCCATATTCAGATTATGTATGTGTCATGTAAACATATTTATCACATTAAAAGCCATAATTTTAGAATTACTGAAAATACAACATAATAAATCACATATGCTGGTTTCTATGTATGCTGTAGAGCAGTGGTTCTCAAACCTGTCCTGGAGTACCCCCAGCCCTGCACATTTTGTATGTCTCCCTCATCTATCACACCTGATTCAACTCATCAGCTCATTAGTGGAGACTGCAAGACCTGAAGTGGGTGTGTCAGATATAGGGAGACGTATAAAATGTGCAGTGCTGGGGGTACTTCATGGAGAGGTTTGAGAACCACTGCTGTAGAGAATGTAGGTTTTTCAAAATAAAGGCTTAACCAGAATATAGACATCATAAAAAGATTTGCATGCAATTATGGCTATTTTGAACGCTTTACATATTTTTAAACAGCTCCATGACTTTCTGTCATAAACAGAGGGTTTGAATTTAGGAGTGAGATTACTGGCACAGGTGTAAGATGCATCACTGTAGTATGTGTAGACAGACAAGGCAGTAATATGATTTTATATGTGAATACAAAACTGAACAAACTATAGTGTATAGCTTAATTTGGTGCTGTGTTAAGGGTGAAATAGCAACCACAGAAGGCAGGAAAAATGAAAACCTCCTCAGCTTTCTAAGAGACACATCCTGTGTGATGCTGCGGTATTTACACAAATTAATATGTCCTGTTTCAAATGTAATCATTTACTATCAGGCTTATATGCCTTCAAAGGCATACATCTGTTACAAACAACACACAAAAAAGAGCTCTGAGGTCTATGTTTATCTTGTGAAGATAATTACAAGGCATGAGCTTCATGCTATCCATCTGCTATCAGCTATCATGATAATAAATATTTTCATAAATAAATTAGCAGGTAGCAACAGAAGCTTAAAGTCAACATGAAATTAAAACTGAACCAATTTACCTTCTGGTCTTACAGTTGGCGCCAAAGACAAAATACTCAGAAATATGTAAGATTACTGACGTTAATTGAGTTCGAATGGCAATTGAGGTGTTTCCAAACACTGCAGAAAATCTTCCCTTACCACTCCATGGTATGGATCCTCTCCAGCCATGATTCCTGCGGAGAAAAGTAAAACATTAATTCACATTTCATAATCGTATTCTTATTCACACCTTATTCACACAGTGTCCAAAAGTAGTCAAACACTGGAAAATAGAAAATATAAAATACGAAGGGAAGTTAAAAGCTAATTCTTTATTGGTTACACCAGGGGTGTCCAAACTTTTCCTAAAGGGGGCCGGATTGGACGATGTGGAAACACTGGGGGGGCCGGATCCTTCTACCTATATATATATATATATATATATGTGTGTATATATGTATGTATGTGACTATTAAGACAGCTGCGGGCCGCTTAACATTCATCCACGGGCCGCATTTGGCCCGCGGGCCGTAGTTTGGACACCCCTGGGTTACACAAACAGTAGAAATGTTTTGTTCGTAAGCGAATCTGTGTTTTTGAACGAATCTTTTAAGTGAATCGTCCTTGTTCGCTTTCATGCTCGTAACATGAAGAAGTCACTCCGCTTTGAATCAGCTTTCCTGCCTTCAAAAACTGATGCTGCGTCTCAATGTGCCTACTTATACTACGCCCTTAAAGTATGTACTCTTTTGGTGAAGAAAAAGTACACACTTCTGAGTGTGTAGTAGAAGAGTAAGCAAGCTTTGGGACATACTATCACGTCACACAATTACATCTTTAAAGGACCGCTCTGTCACATAATTACACGCACCCGGTCACTGTAAACTGGTCTGTCAATCATCTTGTCACAGTTAACATCCTCCACATTTCATTTAAAGGGGTCATATAATGTTGCTAAAAAGACATTATTTTGTGTATTTGGTGTAATGAAATGTGTTTATGCAGTTTAAGGTTCAGGTCATGTGCCTACTGTTTGGTGGGTTAGGCTGAGCTGCTAATCCCACATGGTAAGGCCTGTTTAAAGAGCAACATGGAGCCTTCAGTGTTTTTACACACATTGGGTGAAGGCCATGGCATATAGGAGCTGCAAAAGCATCTACCAGTGTGAATTCCAATTTTTGGATGGCATTTCACAAGGAATATATATTTGTATTGTTTTTTTGAGAAACAGCGTGAACTGTCTAGTGTGTATATTTTTGCAAGCCTTCATGATAGTGGATTTTTGAATGTGTTTTTGGCCTACACTCCTTTGGACTACGACCATATGGACTATAGATACTTCTTTTCCACATCAACATCTTTCAGATAAGAATTACTGTATTTTCTCCTTTTGAGATTATGTCTTGTGATATTTGGTTATTTCTGGTTTGTAAACTGTGATATTTGTTCATTTCTATTTTGTAAGCCAATCAATCTGGGGTTACTCGCACTCAAAATAATGTCTTTAAGCCTGATTGATTTGCCTGTTTGGTCATTTTTCTTTTGTTTGAAGGGGAAGTCTAGTTTATAAAGTCTGGTTGAACAAACATTGAACCCTCCCAAAAATAGATGTATATTCTAAACTTTCGCATGTCAGAGTGGTGGTTATAAAATGTTCGCCGGTTCCCGCCTCCTTCTTCCCGATCTACAAACGTTGTTACACAGGGATATAACTAAAGACAGGACAAACTAACAAAAACAACTGCAGAGCACGCCATGGAGGCCGCCATCATCATTGGCGCCATCTTGGGAATCATCTTGTCGCATAGATACACACACCCTGTCACTGTAAACTGGCCTGTCAATCATCTTGTCACAGTTAACATCCTCCACATTTCAGTTCATTTAACTTCCTACCCTACTGGAGAAAAAAGAAGTAGCTCGTTGATCTGCCAGTCGCGGTCTTTCATGCAGAGAACTCTGCTCATATTTTCTGCATAATGATGCATTTAAAAATGAACGACCAAATGGATGTTTATAAAAGTTCACATTG
>NW_015638565.1:1628657-1629103 GCF_001515625.1 Sinocyclocheilus rhinocerous
TCCTACTGTACTGGAGAGAAAAGAAGTAGCTCGTTGATCTGTCATGCGGAGAACTCTGCTCATATTTTCTGCATAATGATGCATTTAAAAGTTAACGACCAAATGGATGTTTATAAAAGTTCACATTGCTGTTGCAGTTGAAATATAACACGGATAACAATAAATAAATATTTTTTACCAGGTTAAATGTTGATTATTAGTAACTCAAACCCCTTTTTGTAAACCTCTCTACCTAACCGTCGATCGCACGCATCCGCTACGTTTGTAGTTTTTCTAACGCATTTTATTCGTGTTTGTAGTTCTGGACCGAATCCTTCGCCAAAGAGCAATGGATTGTGGGCAATTTTAGCCATTAGAGTGTGCACGGATCCACACTTCAAAAATTGACCTGAAATAGTAGACCATCCGGGGACTTTTGGCATACTTTTTATCAATATAATATGCTG
>NW_015638565.1:1629419-1630535 GCF_001515625.1 Sinocyclocheilus rhinocerous
GGGGGGGGGGGGGGTGTTAAATAAAAATGTTAACTATTATAATAAAATTATAACATTTTAGACATTTATAAATAGAATAATTTACAACATAAAAAAAACATTTCGTCAGAAATTCAAATTACATATTTTGTTTGGTTGTCTAATGTTTGTTTTCAGAATCGTGGGAGAATAATAGCATAAAAATACATAGGCTAACGTATCAGACATCTAACTAATACCATTAGCACTGTTTATAGCCTATTATGTTACATGTTACTATGTATGTTTATGAACATGTATTATGTAGTTCTGCAACCAACACACCCCCCCGCGCAGATTTAGCGCAAATACTGAACTTGTGAGTCATTATGATATATTAAATACAGCCTAATTGTGCAGAATCTGCATGTATCTAGCTTACTTGAACATACTCGTCACTACGCAACAAATTACAGTCGCTGGTTTCCTTTGCATTGAAACAATAGCGAATAGTCGAAAAACGGCTGAAGACCGTGGCCGTTTCTCATTATGCATTCTTGTCTGTACTTGTGTTCTTGTGGACTTGTGAAACGTCATCAGTCGTCGCCCAAGTACTGTTCCAATTCAAAGTTCACATCTAGCCAAGTACAGTTCAAATCCCCGGATGTGTTCTTGCTCCGCCCCTTTTATCATGGATGCATTCAGAGGTGACTTGTGCGAACTTGAGGCAGCCAGGTATCCCAGAATGCATTTCGCACCAACCAGCAAGCGTTAATGGCGGAGGAGAAAACCTGCATAATTTTCAAAATATTACTGTTATTGTGTAATGAAATGCTGTTCTAAGAGTATTTCAGGCGAGAATGCAGTTGTTTAAAACTCAAATCTGCGGTTTATTTATAAAGATAGCGCCTATTTGAAAATTGGCTTCGCTGATTTTGGAGACGTGAGCTCCAAGCGATCAGCGGGCGCTCAGTGCTCATGTATCCGCCGAGAGCAGCCTCACCTCGGCTAGTCCTTCTGACATTTGCCGCTGGCTCTGATTAGGGGTTAAACATGAGATATAATTCATTTTGGGTAAATCTTTGGTCTCATGATTGGTCTCATGAATCTATTATTCTTCCAGGTCATATCGTTTTGGCTGAGCACAAAGTTATGTTT
>NW_015638565.1:1630555-1631154 GCF_001515625.1 Sinocyclocheilus rhinocerous
ATTTATTCATCGTAATACAGCGCTGACTTTGTTGCATACATTTGACTGAATTGTTTGCTTTTGTCTTATTTCCTATTACATACGTCTCTTATACTTTATAGTTATACTTTTATAATGGCTATTATTGCTCATCAAAACTGACATTAACAAAAAAGGCAGAGTTGTGCTTGTCATATTTAATTTTATTATACATTCATTGAAGATAATCAGAGTATATGTGCACATATTACCTAAACCACATATTAATGTTTTATATTTTACCGGACTTGCGTCCTCCCATCCTCGAGAGTTCGCACTTCTGAGTTGAACTTGCGAAGTCTGAACTACCGAGGACACAAGTCCGAACTTTGCGTACTTGTGCCTTGTCCAAATACCCGCACTTGCGGTCTTGGCCGCTTGAGAGCGCATGCGCGCGACAGGAAGTAAGTGAGCAAGACTGTCACAGGTCTTAAAGGGGTCATATGATGCTATTTTAAAGATCATTATTTTGTGTATTTGGTGTAACAGAATATGTTGACATGCTTTAATGTTCAAAAAACACATTATTTTTCAAATACTGTACATTATTGTAGGTCCTCTATGCCCCGCCTCTCTCAAAC
>NW_015638565.1:1631647-1644666 GCF_001515625.1 Sinocyclocheilus rhinocerous
GCCAAAGCACAGCGCCCTTAACGCACACTAAACCCACACTATCTCGAATACCGCTCCGAAGCGCTATTCGAGGCTTAGTGTATCCCATCATGCATCATGTTCTGGAAATAAATCGTGAGACTTTTTGCCGATATCGCACGAGAGGTAACGGAAACCTTTCCAGTGTAAGTATATTAATACAATAAATAGATATTACATATAATTTGCTAGAAAAATAAAGTGTTGCACGTTTCATTGGTGTAAAGATGAGTAGTGGTATTTATTTTGTAAACATTTGCAAATTTTTATCACTTAATTAGAAGCGCCACAAATTAAATTCTGTCATGTTATAGGGACTACTGACTGAGCAGACATTTAGAAGTTGATTTTAAAATGCAAAGTATTTAAAATTAAAATAACGCTATGTAAACACTTGCATTTTTACAACACTGTAAGTGTGTCCCATCAGGTAATGAAAAGTTCGACACACTTGTGGTCTTCATCCTCACTTGAACACTTGGGCCAAATACAGGAAATACGTCATATAAGTAGTCAAGTGGTCAAGTGCAAAGACCACAAGTGTGGGTATTTGGACAAGGCACTGGTATTGAGAGACGGCCACTACAGGAGGCGAGCGACGCGACGAGACAAAATACAATAGAACCTATTATAATCAGTGATGCTGTGGGCGCAACACTACAAATCCCGAACAGTAAACTGATGCCTCGTTCTATAACATACTGACACAAAGTACAAATGATTTGTAAGGGTCGATTTGTCGCATCTAGTGTTGACTGCCTCAAACAGTTTTTTTTTTTTTTTTTTTGGCTAGTAGAAGTTATGAATGGCCGGTAACTTAAACAATTTAGTATCCAAATTGGCTGGTGAGTGAAAAAAGGTAATTTCAAAGCCTGGTTATATAAATCAAGAAGAAGGCCAAAGCATTAAACGTGTAAAAATGAATGGTATGGTCATAGGCAAAACTGCTACTACTGTTGTCTTTATGTAAAAATCTTGCACGGCTGTTTTAAAAAAGGATGAAAACATCTGTTGTGATTTGTAGGGAATGGGTTGAAAAAAAACTTCGCAATTGTCTCGCCACCTAGCCTAATGGTGTTGTGACCTGCAGAACGGAACCAGTGAGCAAATCATTTGTGGGCTTTAAATCTATTTGATAGATGTCCGCTAATCTAAAACAAACTACATGCATCAGTTCGTGTTTGGAACATCAGAAAAGTACTGTTCGAACGGAACTTTTATTCTAATCAACTCCGGATGTTCGGACCGAACGCGCCTTGATGCCCAGATATAGGCTACTGTATTGGTACATTTTGACACACAGCCAGCATAGCACATATTAGCCACTCAAACGTTTTACTGTCGGATCCCGACTAAAATTTCACCAAAAGCACATTAATGTGCATCACGAGGTGGTCGTACTCACCCAAACCAGCTTATCAAAAGTCCTTGATAGCTGAAATGTGCATTTGGCCTCTGAGGCAGAAGTAGGAAGTTCAGCAACACTTGATACAAAGTATCACAACAACCTTTAGATGGCAACATGGGCAACTCAAAGACATCAAGCATGGCTGGATCTACGAGGCTGCTTACCTTTCCTGATTGATATCCGAGATTCAGAATCAACATCAAACAGCTGAGATCTGGGATTCAGAATCAAGTTTTCCTATTCGTTACAACTTATTTCTCCATGTTGCGCTGAAGTCAACTAATGTAAGCTGATAGAAAGTCAGTTCAAGGCAGGTTCCTTATTCAGGGTGATTGTTGCGTCTGCCAGACATGGATATACAGAAGATCCACTGGGGTTAAAAGGCAGATCGATAGATCGATCAATCGATTTTAATCGCCTGTCGCGAATGGTCACAGTAAATCATGTCGAGATCTACGCGATCGTTTGAATAGACAGCTTGACTTCCTTATTGGAAATTCCCTGTGACGTAACTTATGTTCAACATGTCTTACTCTCAAAAACGTCCTCTTGCGCCCACGCGTGGACACCGGTGTGAGAACCCACTATATTTGAATATGAAATCAAAAAGTCTAAAATGGTTTACAGGTCTCTCAGGCTGCTTTGCTAGCTGGTTCTAAAGAGGTCAGGGTAGGAGACTCTTTAAACCATCTAAGATCAGCAAACAAACAAACAAGTAAATGAATAAATAAATGGTATTTTTAGCAGCAATGACCAGTAACTATACAGTGGTGGACAGTAACGGATTATATGTGATCTGGATTGCGTAGGCTACTTAATCATAGTCCTACTTGAAATTATATTATTTTACATTTTAAAATGCGCAGTCAGATTAGTTACTTTTGACTGATTACATGTTATTCACACAATGACAGATTTGATTACATGTTATTCACACAATGACAGATTGTTCAAATTGTTCATAATTTATAGATTTTCCCTAATTAATCTTTCTGTCTTTTCAAAGCATACTGCTTTTAAGTAAGAACAGGTCAATTTTCCACAAGTCAATAATTTAACAACACATTTGCATGTTCTTAATAGTCACATCTTTTTTTTTTTTTACATTTTGATTGTCTTTATTTTACAATTATTTATTTTAGTTTTACATTTTTGTAAAATTTAGCTTCACAAACTCCAGTCTGGGAAGCCCTGACATGTCGTTTAATGCACTTCAATTTTTTTTCTTTGTATATTATAAATACACAAGCGCATATTTGTGTACTACCATCATGCCTTCTAGTATAAAGATATACCGGAAACAATTTATTTTCCCCCCTTTGGACCTGGCCACGTGTCTGTGAGATTCAACCATAAATATTAACAAGATTTAAAATATCTTAAACATAAGAATGAATGCATCAAATTAACCCCCTTTTTTAAGTAAGGGGATTAAAAAGCTCAATAAATTCTTATTGAACATGGGCACTCCTCTACATCTATCCACATATACATCAATGACGTCATTGGTAGTGAGGGGGTCTAAGCTGCTATTCACCTCACAAATGGGAGTTCCTCCTTCAGAGAACTAATTGTAGTCCAGCAGTTGTTGAGAGATCAGAGATCTAGAAACATGGGCCGAACAACTATAGTGTCAAATTCTGTCCATTCACCTAATGTTATTGTACCAGATTAATGTCTCAGACATTGAATACAGAGAATTGAATCAAGTACAATTGTGATGACAATCAAGGTTCTCAAAGCAAAAAAAAAAAAAAAAAAACCCCTCCCAATGGTACTCCAAAGGAAACTCCAAATGATAGTTTAGCAACTTTATTGAGCAAACAAAATGAACAGCTAGTAGAGCTATTAGTTGATCGGTCATCCATTGAGAGCTTCCAATCACATATATTCAGTGCAATGAGAGAACAGTGTTTAGGAGGATAGACGAACTAATAGCTCCCCATTCTAAAAACATCAAAAAGAGGAGAGAAAATGAGTAACAAAAGTTCTCAGACTCTAACAGTGGACATGTATTCGCTTAACTTTGTCTGCAGATATTCATTTTTGGCAGACCACAGACCAATTACCTTAATTGTTCCATTAACATGCAAAATATATATTTTTCGTAACTGCTGATACAATGACGTGACTGATTTGGTAAGAAACAGTCAGTTATAAGCAATAATATATTTCACAGACCATAGTTCTCATTGCTATTGGAAAAGCATATAAAAACATGAAGGCCAACCGAGCAACAGATCGACATCTCGTGGTACGCTGGCACCTTCAGAATCGTTGTTTCTTTTTCTTAAATAGCACCTCTAGCCAGTGGCATGAGTCAGAAGCATTCGATGGTTTCACCTTAGTTGTTTTTTTTCTTTTTCTTATCTCAATAAAAAAATGGCTGCGCTCGTAGTTAAAGCATGCTTCTTTGACACGAGCATTTTTCTGAACATAAAGTTGGTGATCTTTGCAATGTTGTGGTCTTTTTTACAGCATGTGAATGAAGGTTGAAGGGGGTCAAAATAACCAAGCAGAACTGCTATGGTCTGAATACACGGGGAGCTGTCAATTCATTGAGGGGAAGAAAAATTTTTTTTTTTTTTTTCCAGCTATACTGCATGTCTGATGTTCTTCAGGTATCACATGGCGTACTTTTGAGTCCATTCCCGAGCTATTCTGTTGTACCTGTGCAAGAGAAAGAGAAAGAAAGAGAAATGAAGTGTGGCATTGGTGCAAACGCTGTTGCAGAGGCAGTGTCACACATGCTGGGTAAGCGGACCATCTGCCAACTTGGCTCACACCAACATAAACGCAGAGTGCAGAAATGACTGAAGGTCAAACACAGTGGCATCCTCTTCACTTCTACACTGCAACTCTAAACATTCCTTCTGTTATTTACTTTGGTGCTGGTAAAAGCCTGAAATGTTTACCTCAACTAAACCTTCTGTCATTAATCCTATGATAAAGCTAGGGGTGTCCCCGACTAAGGATTTACATAGTCGAATCAGAATTGTCAAGTCTTGCCCATAATCAACTGATAGTTGAATCGTGTGTGTGTGTGGGATGTGGGATTTCTTTCACACACAGCACACAAAAACAACTCTCTAATAAAGCCACCAAAACTGCCTCTCGAGTGATAAACGAAACTGACAATGCCGTTTTATCTTTTTTAAGTTGAAATGAAAGGCAATGTGGATAAACATTCATAAAACGATTCCTCATAACATTTTAAAGCCACAATGCACAGAACATCACACAAAGATATAGAAGAAAATGTATAAAAAAAAATTGAATCAATAAACCTAAAAAATAACAAATAACTTCAGAAAGGCCACACTGCAGACAGGATTTGCATTTCACATGTCGGTAAATCCAATTAAATTGGCTAAATTGCCTGTGCAAGCACGCTCTAAGTACAGCGCAACATCGATGCGCTGAAAAAACAATCAAGAATTAATTTACAGAATTAAATTGGAACAGAATATGTCAGAATCAAGTCACAAGGTGCAGAACGAATGTGTACAAAATGCCTGAAGTGCAGGGGAACATATATTCAAAACACAAGCCACAAAGAGTTAAATTAGATAACCCTGAGTTATCAATAAATAAAATGAAAATAAAGAAATCTTATCCCAGACATTGTTAAAGATTTAAATCCCTGCTGCCAAGATGCTCCTCTGTTGGTCACGGATAATGGAAAGTGAAACTCAAATCTGTCACAGGGGTGGTTGGATTTATTCACGCACGTTAAAGATATTTATTATACTACTATAATAGTATAATATATACTATATTATTTACTATTCGGGGTCACCCCTGTATAAAAAAACAAAACAAAAAAAAACATAAATGGGCCATAACTGGCTGGCATGTGTGTGAGCCACTTCTTTTTTCATACACAGAATTTCTATATAATTTTTCAAGTGGACTTTTCCAGTCATGGAAATGAATTAAACCACAACCAAATTAATAATGCATAAATAAAAATGATGCAGGAAAACCACATTAGACATTTTCACCATCCTAGGCGAGTTATGAACCACACCAAATTATGCACAAACATTTCTTATTTTCCACTGCCATGCTTACTAAGAGTATATTTATTGAATAAAAATAATACAGTAAAAAAAGTAATATTGAGAAATATTATTACAATTTAAAATAACTGATTTCTAATGAATTTATTTAAAAATTGTATTTATTGACGGCAAAGCTGAATTTTCAGCAGCCATTACTCCAGTCTTCAGTGTCACATGATCCTTCAGAAATCATTTTAATATGCTGATTTGCTGCTCAAGAAACATTTCTTATTATCAATGTTGAAAACAGTTGTGCTGATAAATATTTTTGTGGAAACTGTGGTAGATTTTTTTCAACATTCTATGATGAAAAGAAAGTTCTAAAGAACAACATTTGAAATATCATTTTTCTATAAATGTCTTCTTTATCGTCACTTTTGATCAATTTAATGCATCTTTGCTGAATAAAAGTATTGAAAAAATCTTAATGAACCCAAATTTCTGAATGATTTCTGAGTGCTTGTCTACTATGTAATACAATTTTCAAAAGCTGCATCCAGTTATGAAGGCCATCAATAACATTAGCACATCCAGTAGTAGGAATGCTAACTAGTGACCAACAGTACTGCAACCTTGGTGATGTCCAGAGATTAGTAAGCCCTTTTCATGCTCACACAAAGACACTCTCCCATGATGCATTGCTCACCTTAATCCCTATAACATGGCATATTTCTCTGTCCATTCCCTGGCTAGTTTATTATACCTGAGGGGAGACATCAAACTAGCAATTCACACTACCTAAAAGGTATCTCTTATTAGGGTTGTGACGGTGAGGACATTTTCCCACCGGTTAATCGACGTGTGACAACACCGGTAATACCGGTATCACCGTGGGGGCGGGGGTGTTCCCTCTTTTCCTTCACTTTTAAATAGCGGCAATTCGGTGTAAAGCAATTGTTCGTTTGAATTTCCCCTCTTTTCCTCGCTTTCCTTTGCTTTTAAATAGCTTAAAAGCGCTGTGCGCATTTTACTTTCACTTTCGAATTATCGGCAGTTCGGCGTCAATTGCTTGAATGCAACAACAAAATACAACGTCAAACTCACTTTAGCCTATATATAAAACATAGAACTTTTATTAACAAAACAAATAAAAATACACCATGCTATAGGGCAAGCTATGCCTAATATAAAATAACAAATAACTTACATAAAGTTTAAATAGACAAAACTGGAAACAAGTAAACATGTATAATATATAACCAAATAAATAAGAAAAGTAGAACGTTTATTAGCAAAACGAGTAAGAAAGCTTGGACGCACAGCATACACCTTGATGTAAAAATAAATAAATAAATGACACAAAGTTTAAATAAAGTAAAAATCAGCAAACAATGTGGAACCAATTAAATAAGAAACAAATGTTTAAAAAAAAAAAAACCTTCCAAAATCACCTTAGATAAACGGCAAAAGTCAACAGGCTTTTCAAAATCCAAAATATTGCCAAACAGGCGCTTTTGCATCGTCTTGTCTGTCCCACCTCACCTCACTCTTCTTGTCAGTCAGCTCGACTCACTCTCCATACTGGATAAATGAAATCTGATCTGTGATGCGACTGTCACTGCATTGAGCAGCCGCTTTCAGTTTTTAATTGTAGTGTGTCTCACCCCACTCTTCTTGTCAGTCAGCTGGACTCACTCTCCTCACTGGATACATGAAATCTGATCTGTGATGCGACTGTCGCTCGGCACGCTGCATTGAGCAGCCGCGTTCAGTTTTTAATTGTAGTGTCTGTTACTTTTACTGAACTAAATTATTTTTATTACTATAAAAAATCAAAACAACGGTGGGGGTCGGTGCCGCGTTGGGCAAGTGACGTAACCGGTGTTGCGGCTTAACTGTCACCGTCAGCACCGTCTATTGCGGCAAGCCTAATCTCTATTATACAAACCAGCTAAAAAAACAATCAGCCTGGATTAAAACAGTAAAAATGTCTTTTATTAAAAATAAGCTTCTTTTTTAATATATAATTTTAAAAATTTTATTTATGAGGCTTCAGACACAAATATACTTACTTTTCATTGTCTGTTTTATAGATACGTGCTATCTCTGGCACTAATGGATCATCTGGGTTTGGATCACATAACAGTGAGCAGATGGACAATAGAACTGCAACAGAAAGAAGAGAGAGGTTGGCACATGGCATAGATAATATCAGTGTATGTCTTGGCTATCCCATAAAAACACTCTTAAGAAAAAGGTACTCTATTACAGTCAATGCTTTTGTTTTCCTATTTTTTGTTGGCTCACCTTTAGAGATAGTTAACGCAGGAGACCACTGCGACCTTAGAATATCCAAACAGATGCTGCCATTACTGTTAATATTTGGGTGATAAATTCTTGTGGTGAATGCAACCTACAAATTAGAGGGTGAAACAGACAATCAGACCACATACATTTCAAACCCACCATTGAAATTTTACTGTACATCCTTAGAATGTTCCAATGTTTCCTCTAAGCTGCACGCAAAAATGAGTTGGGAAAGCCATTTGATTGAATTCTAGTAAATACAAAATAATCGCAATGCTCGGGCAAATTGCTATAGAGTTGGTGTCACTATAGAGTTAAAACCGGTGAATGCGGTTTACAGGTTTCATAGAAAGAGAATGATGTGCGCCAAAATGAGTCACTGTAGAAATCAAATACTTTAATGGTTGCGGACTAAATAGCTCAACACAAGAACCAACGCAAATGCAATGACATGTGAAATAAACGTTGTGTTGTAAAGAGTGGTGGAAATAGTGGATGATGGGCACAGAACAGTAAAAAACGGTAAAAAACACAAAAGACATTTACAGTCACACAGGTGTAGTAGTGTGCAAAATCTACTACATAGGAATGTTCAGATAACTATATAAGAATTCACATGTTGATATTTTTTGAAAATATTTAGCTTACAGATCTCAGTTTAAATGCTTCAGTTTGTTTTCTACTCTATTCTATTCTTTTTTATCCTATTCTATCAGATTAAATGTTTCAGTTTGTTTTTATATTATATTATAATTTTTATTTTTTTTTTGTGCGCTGTACAGGAATGGTATAAAGAATGTTTTTGCTCAGACGGCCGAAATGACTGCCCATTAGAGAAAATCTCATCATCCCAGTTGAGTGTCTAGCCAGCGGCAACAATCAACTATGGCCTATCTGAAAGTCCCTCAACAGGCTACGAGTAGGCCATGGAAGATGCCTACAAACGTTACATGCTTGGGGTCTCTCACCAACCAGCAAATGCGAGTGCGGTAGCGAGCAAAATATGCAACACCTCATGCAGTGCAGCCTAGCACCGCAATGCTCAGATCATGATCTAGCAGAGCCCAGCTACCACGCCATCAGTTGTGCTACACACTGGAAAGATGTAATATAAGATCGTAGGACACGAAGAAGATTAGAGAAATGTTTTGCTCAGCAAGAAAAAACAATTAGAGGGAACATTGGTGTCGTCTGACAATAGTATGTGCTAAAAAGCTGCTGAGAATGCAAAATTTCATGAAACAATCTAAAAAAAAAACTGCTCTTTACAGCCAGATTAACCTGTTTGTTTAAATAGTTAATTATTCTTGCCTTAGGTGGTTTGAAAGGGTAGTCTGTAGGAAAATGAATGGTCAAGAAAAACACACCCCCTTGATATGGACTGTCATTCTGTAAGGAAATAAAGACTTTTAAATAAAGATAAACAGAGCAAAGTTACTTGATAGTGAATGCAGTGGTAAAATAATGCAGATATCACATGCAAATAAATGTCACAATTCATCATTAATATGCATATGCAAATAAGAACATATATCCACTTACAGGTCCCATAATTGTTGCTTGCCAGTGAAACACTGCAAATAAAGAATAAAAAAATGTCTCATTAAGGTGAGCTCTGTGACATGCTCTGAGGCAGGTAATGAAAACAAAGAGCAAAATAACTCACAGTCATCTCCAACCGGTCCTGCTGAGCACTGCGCTGGAGGGTCCCGGCCCAGATCAGTCAGTTCCTAAAGAGAGAGAGTAATGATGTATCAGTAGTACTAAACAGAAACATTCAAAAAAAATAATAATTTGGGAATCCAATCAACTATGTCATCTTTTATCCATCCATACAGCTCCTATACATTTCATTCCTGAGGTCAAAATGAAAAACTCTTCGCACTATATCATGCTATACTGTAAAACTATTTTAAAGAGATAGTTCTCCCAAAAATGAAAATTCATAATTTACTTACTCCGTTGAAGGTAGACAATGACTTCCACAATATTTTTTTCCATACTATAGAAGCCACTGTCTACTGTCAACTGTTTGATTACCAACATTTTACAAAATATCTTCTTTTGTGTTCAACAGATAAAACTCATACAGGTTTGGGGTTAAGTGATTGATTGATATATATAAAACAGGCTTCTATACAAGACACAGTACAAACATTCAGTCATCAAGGTGGGTATTGACATAGTTAAACAGCTGGTTCATAATGTTATGTAGAGAATGATTCATTTAAAAATGTAGGTTTTTACAATAAGAGCAATAAGTGAGGACATGACATCAGTTATAATGCCCCAATTTGTACTGATTGATAAACTCTTTTAATTTGCTGGGTGAGCAAATTTGACTCCAAGTACATTGTCAGTCATCGTGTCATTTAACTGGTTCTATTAAAATCCACATTTAGACACTTAAGCAGCTGAAATCTAAGACGTCTCTGTAGGAAATAGACTTGATGAGCCCTTTCATTTTAATCCAGATTTCACACTGATGTATTCCTCTCCCAGACAGATAACGCAATTTATGAACTGTCACAACTACATGGCTCTTCTGTCCCAGAGCCCCAAACTGTTGATTCTGGAGAACAATCAAAGCGGAGACTCATGTCATGTGTCATCAGGATTAGATGGGAACAGTGGACAGATTATCCTTTAATTTCACTCACTCTCACCCTCACTGATGTGAATACTGACAGCTTTCTCCACTCTGGAAAAACCACAGGCAGGAAATGACAGTACTGTCATCTTCTTAATGCAACTTTACGAAGAACATCAACAGAGGTTGATTGAGCAAAATGTTCTTTTGGTTTCCTCACAGTCACCTAAAAGCCACAAACACCAGGAAAGGATCAATTTCAGACGGTTTTGATTTTGGTGTCAGAATGAGGGTCATATTCAAAAAAGTCTATTGTGATCATCTATTTGTACCTAGTTTATAGACGTTATGGCCCAGAAATAATTCCTTTTATATAATGTACATCACAGGTCATTTTAAAGTCAAACCAATTTAAGTTATTGTGCTAACTCAGCCAAACAGCAACCAAAAGATACAGTGTGTTATCATGATTATTGGAGCCTCTAAGAGCTTGTCTGAAAGCTAGTTCACGCTGCCCAAATACATGTCTGAACTGTAGTTAGTTGTAACTTGTAAGATTTAAAATTTTGGAAAACAAAACTCAAGTTCACACTCTCGCAGCAAACTTTTTTTTTTTAAAATAACATTCAAGATTTTACTTGTTGTACAGTTGTCATCACTGTTCACCGTTAAAATCAACAAATGAAAAAGTAGTAGTTTTGGATGAAGTCTTGGTTGATGCGACCAGAGAGACAAGGAGCTTTTACTAATATTCACTTTTCTGTTTATTGGTTCTTCAATATATTCTTCAATATGATTAAAAGCATTCATGGAGGGTTTCTAAAGGGTTTCTCAAAAACAGATTCACAAGGTAACGTATTTAATATGTTTGTTTGGATGTTTTTTTTTTAATTACAGCCATTCATTAAATTTTAAATATGTAGCTAACAGTTAGACAATTAATTTATAAAGTGTTTATACTACAGTTCAAAAGTTTAGGGTCATTAAGCTTTTTTTAAAGAAATTAATACTTTTATTCAGCGTGGATGCAGTAAATTGATCGAAAGTGAAAGTAAAGACATTTAAATTGTTACAAAAGATTTCTTTTTCAAATAAATGCTGTTCTGTTGAACATCAAAGAAACCTGAAAAATGTGTTATGGTTTTCACAAAAATATTAAGTAGCACAACTGTTTTCAACATTGAAAATAATTATAGGTGTTTCTTAAGCAGCAAATCACTATATTAGAATGATTTCTGAAGGATCATGTTAAACTGAAGACTGCTGAAAATTCAGTTTTGCCATCACAGGAATAAATTAAATTTTAAAATATATTAAAATACAAAAGTTATTTTAAATTGTAAGAATCATTTCACAACATTACTGTTTTACTGTATTTTTTATAAAATAAATGCAGTCCTGGTGAGAAGAAGACACATACTTTTACAACTTAATGTTATTATTAGTGGTTTGTTTATTATTATTATTATTATTATTATTATTATTATTAATAATAATAATAATTATTATTATTATTAAATGTTATGCATATTAGCATAATGCAGATTGCTGTAGCCTAGTAATCACTATTGTGTCAAAAAACTAAAATACCAAAATAATCTTAACAATAATCTTTATCAGAATTATCTTTAAAAAAAAAAAAAACCTATAATGGCCACTCAGCTCCTATAGCACTTAACCAAGGTTTTCAGGCAGTAAGTACAGATTTCAGTGTTTGTGCTTTGGCTACATTTCTAGGTGAAATGGGTGTTCACAATAAGGTGAGTGCACAATAAGGTGCTATGGCCCAGAGTGTTCTCTTTTTAATATTTGTCCACTAGGTGGTGGTGTTCCATGGTTTTGCCTCTCTTTCAGAGCGAGCGTCAGGTACAGGTGTGGAGTGTCAGAGAGCAGTGGGTGTTCTGGACTGGGCCGCCGTTCATCTTCCCTCTCCAGCCCTGGATTGTTTTCTTTTTGTTTTCTTCTTTCTCTATACTTATACTTTATTTTTGTATTGTTTGATTTATTCTTGATTAAATGTTTATTTGTTAAACTTGGTCTTCGGTCCCCTTTTTGGTAATGTTACTTCACTCAGAGTCAGGTGGTTGTAACAAAGGTTAGCACTGGTTTAGGTAATAATGACAAATGTTGCCATAATAAACTGATCTCTAGCCACACCTAGGCATTAAGACAATAAGGAAATAACTGCCATTCTAGAGCTTTCGGTCTCTCTTTATGGGAAAATACAGTGACTATATAAACCACTTCTGAGAAAATAGCACATTTCTGAGAATTCACGTATGCAAAGTGCATACAACCTTCTGGCGGCGCTTGCCTGTGCATGTAAGCATGTTAGCAGACAGGAAATAGAGGTCAGAGGTTTCTTTGATGATGAGGGTGTCTAAGGTGGAAACATCAAAACAAACACAGGTTGACTGTTTAGTTCATAATATTGTTGACAGTAGGGCTGCACGATAAATCGCATGCGATATTTAACGCGCATCTTGTCAGTAAAGCCATTCTGTAATCAGCGGTAAATCTCCATCACGTGCGGGCTTTCACATTGAGCAGCATTAACTACACAGAGCCGTTGTTCGCTGACGAGCTGCGCAAAACCACGTTCAAAATTGAGCAGCATTAACTACACAGAGCCGTTGTTCACCGACAAGCTGCGCAAAACCACGATCATATTTTGCGCATGTTTTGCGCAGCT
>NW_015638565.1:1644722-1670645 GCF_001515625.1 Sinocyclocheilus rhinocerous
CTGACAAGATGCGCGTTAAATATCGCATGCGATTTATCGTGCAGCCCTAGTTGACAGGCTGCACATCTCTGAATAGAAAACCTTTTGACACTGCAAATTTCGATTCTAAATAGCTGAATCGAATTAGTTTCATGATTAACAAATTTTGCAACATCGATACTGTTACTGAACTGAATCAAAACTGAACTGACTCGAGCTGAAAAAAACAACAACATTGTCTTATGTAGAGTTGCTTATAGCTAAATTAACCTTGTTTCATAATTGATGAACTTCACACAGTTATTGAACTGAACTGAAACAACACTAAACAGGCTTGAGCTGATTAATGACACTACTGTCTTGTCAGAGCTGATTTGGATCAGAATTTGGATTTGTCTCATATTTTGATTGCATCATTGATTTTGATACATAAAGGTGACTTGACTTATGAGAACATCAGTTGCTCGAACCTGAGGGATTATTAAAAATTAAACCACAGATCAATATTTTTTTGATAAAATAAATACTGATTATTTTCCTCCAACAACCAAATGAAGAACTAAATGTATTTCTTCTTTTTGACACATTAGACTGCAACAATAATAACATTAAACACTTTATTATTTATTTTAATATAACAATTAAATAAACTATGAATACCTGTAAAAAATACATATGATTATTGGTCTCGTTCTAGTTAAAAAAAAACTAAATCTGAATTCTTCTAGCCAAGCTCAACAGAAATGTCATAATTTAGCTGTATAAAGTGAAAAATCTGTATGAAAAACTGAGTTTCGCTTAGATTGATCTCTGAGTTACTAATGAGGAACTAACCAAACCAAACTAGGAACTAAACAGTGTCACAATCCACACGAGAAGAACAACAAGGTTGGAAAGTTAAATCAAGGAAGGCCATTCTTAAGTCGTAAATAATATTTCAGCTAATTGTTATATTGCAGACAAATCAATAAACAAATAACACTCAAACAACCAAATTGCAAGTGTCTCAAGAAGTACAGTTAATTTCATTCTCTGTCATAATTAATCAAAGCAGAATGGATGACGCAGGTGGAGGTGAGCCTTCACGAGAATCAATGTATGACACCAATTCAGCTAACCAATATAGGACAGTGTGAACATCAGCACTAACAGTGGCAGCTATTTTTACGCCTGCATACTTCAGATGAGGGTGTCGGGAATAAACCAGCCCTGCCATCACTTGAGAGATACATGGCTGGTATTTTCAACCAGACATCTGTGTGCGCCCACTTGGCATTTGCTGTCCTAAAATTCTCAGCTCAATTTTCAGTTTCTGCCATACTTCACATATCCCTATTAAACAAGCCAAAGCCCTGAAAACTACTTGATATGGGAGTAACAAGCCACAGAATGTGGGACCAACTAAGTATTTGGCTGTCAGCCCACAAACAATCTGCTGTGTCAATCTAGTTCATAGAAGCTCTCAAAGTCAGCAGAAAAGGGAAAAATCATCCTGTCGCCAAGTTCAACAACTATTGCGCAACTAGCCTATTTAACACTGGTATGGGCCGGATACTTCTAACTGGAGTACTGAGCACTCGTAGCTTTCCAGGAAGAACTTACAGATATGACGCAAAGTTCTTGCATTTACCAAAATGAAAGAATGTCACTAATACAAAGGATAAAAATAGTAACCCATAAGAACTAATAAGAAGCCAGTGTTAGCTCTAAACCAGTTAAGGCAAATCCTCTCCAACCAGTAATGTCTATGGCTGACATGATTCAGAAATATTATTCATCTGAATCCACACCACCAGAAATCACATAAGGTTCTGTTTAACTAGATGTGATTCATAGAGGAAACACATCCACATAAAATCCTCCTTATCCACCTTGTAAAATCTGATTCCAGTATTTCCACTTTTTAAATATAAGACATGTTGTAAATAGTTATTTTAGATTGAAATGATGTAAAACTATGTATTACAATGTAGCACCTGCTATTATGGGTGCTACATGTAGATAGATAGATAAAAACATAGATGATAGATAACCATGTAGATAGATAGATAGATAGATAGATAGATAATAACAATGTCAGCACTGGCATTTTAAGGAAACAATAATACAACAAACAACATTAAAATAAATAAATAATAACAAAAACAACAACAAAATTAATAAATATTATTATAAAACAAAAACAGCCAAGCTTCACAACCAAGCCTGCTATCCTCATAGCATTTGCTAACGTTTATATCTTTTACATACCAAGCAAAAACCCAAATGGTTTTGGTAGTGAATGTAAAATAAATAACATAAAATATAATATTTTACCTTGTGAATTCGTTTTAATGCCATTTTGTGTGTGTAATGTGCTCCTGAGATAATAACAATGTCAGCACTGGCATTTTAAGGAAACAATAATACAACAAACAACATTAAAATAAATAAATAATAACAAAAACAACAACAAAATTAATAAATATTATTATTATAAAACAAAAACAGCCAAGCTTCACAACCAAGCCTGCTTATCCTCATAGCATTTGCTAACGTTTATATCTTTTACATACCAAGCAAAAACCCAAATGGTTTTGGTAGTGAATGTAAAATAAATAACATAAAATATAATATTTTACCTTGTGAATTCGTTTTAATGCCATTTTGTGTGTGTAATGTGCTCCTGAGGCCGAGGAAACAGATTGAACCGGCTAGCTGCGGTTAGCTGTGCTCGCTAGCCAGACACTGAAAATCCACCAGAAATCCGACGAGACAGAAAAGGAAACGAACAAAACAAGCCGTTATAATGGACCAACACAATCCCAGCTGTCCGACAGATAATAACCCTGACGAGAATGAAAGTTATATTGAGTATGAACGAGAAGGCCTGCGTTTCAACACTGGACACTTGTATAGGTATTTGTGTGTCTCCTCCTCTGATCTCTCTCTCTCTCTCTCTCTCTCTCTTTACAAAATGTCCTCTTTCTCACTCCCTCTATCTGTCCTGACGTCTATGCACAGCATCAGTTTACGGAAAATGCTGGAAGCAGTGACTAACACAGAGGAAAAGACATTACGAATCAGTCTTACAAAATATGAGGATTTGTGCCATGGTTACTTTTTATTTAGCTGTCTCTCAAAACCTATTGAGCTGCCTATAGATCCGACCTAGACAGCAAGTCAAAATAATGTATTGTTCCACCGCAGGAACAATTTCATCTTAGGAATTTAAATTTATATTAACCCAAATGCTGTGCTGTAACTCTTCAGATCTATAAAAAAAATTACACATCTTAAAGGAATAGTTCACCCAAAAATTTAAACGAGTAGACATTTTATTTACCCTCAGGCCATCCAATGAGCTTGTTTCTTCATTGGAACAAATTTGGAGAAATTTAGCATTACATCACTTGCTCATCAGTGGATCCTCTGCAGTGAATGGGTGCCGTCAGAATGAGAGTCCAAATCTACATAATTATATATTATAGATCAGTGGTCCAAACAGCTGATGAAAACATCACAATAATGCACAAGTAATCCACACGACTCCAGTCCATCAATTAATGTCTTGTAAAGTGAAAAGCTGTGTGTTTGTAAGAAATGAATCCATTATTAAGACTATTTTAACTTCAAACCATTGCTACCAACTAAAATACAGTTCCTCTATTCATAATATTGCTTTCTCCAGTAATACAAAAGTTGTCTCATCTGAATCAGGAGAGGAAGATCAACCACCCTTCACAAATGAAAACAGTTCTAAACAAATATGTCGATGGATTTTGATGTGAAGGACAACAGAGGATGGACTTTTTCACTGCAAGTGTTATTATGGATTATGGACTAGTATTTTGGCAGAAGTTACGGTTTAAAGTTAAAAGTTTGTTTCTTACAAACATGCAGCTTTTAACATCACAAGACATTAATCGATGGACTAGAGTCGTGTGGATTATTGTGATGTTTTTATCAGCTGTTTGGATTCTGATGGCACCCATTTACAGCAGAGGATCCACTGGTGAGCAAGTGATGTAATGCACATTTCTCCAAACCTGTTCAGATAAAGAAACAAACTCATTAGGTTGTACTGAGGGTGAGTCCATTTTCAGCAAATTTTTTAGTGAAATATTCCTTTAATACCAGTAGAATTATAACATTCTCCTCTTCGGTTATCTTTGGGTTTAAATGAAAATTGCATTAATCTTGATACATGATTTTAAGCATTTTGCATGCTTTCATCATACATTATATCAAAAGAATTTTTATTATCAGTGGAAATTGTACAATATCACAACAGTACCATGTATCTTAGTATCTTGCTATCTTTCAGAATTATGAAATTTCTTTAAATATCTCCTTAAGTAGTGATCTATGCCTCAACATAAATGAAAAAGGACTAATTTTTGCAGGGTATTTAGGTGTTCACAAGAACACACAACCAATTAAAGACTAAATGAATTATAGTGTTTCTATATCTATTAGTCGATGTCAATTAATTTGAATATATTAATAGATATAAATGTCTATAGTCGTATTAAAGTCTAAAAATGTCTATAAATGTACTTATTGACGATCAGGTATGTAAGTAGTAACATTAGCATTTAACGTCATGCTATTTGTTTTCTTTGTTTAAAGAGCTTAGACTTTTGTGTGTGTGCTAGCTATTTTGATTGTTTCTCTTGTAGATGGGAAATGCCTGCATGAAACTCGTCTATGAAGAGGTTTGAGCACATGTATAAAACATTTTTCACATTATTTTATATCAGCTGTAGTTTATTTGAGACTTTTTAGAGAGTTTCTTCATTTCATATTTGAATGGCAAGTGGTAGTCTGCTTAAGTTTTCCTTTTACTCTCACAGGGCAAAGACATGTACACTGCCAACATGCATGTTATTGCCACAATCCTCTAGCCTACTCTCCAGTGAGTATTGAATGCATAAATCATACTATTTGACATCTACCATAAGTCAGAAGTAAAATAATAGGTATTCTTTACTGGTGTTATTTGTGTTTTTTAGGATAATGCTTTCATGAAGGATGCCCTTGTGTTCCCTGCATGAACACAAGCCACCGGCCCAGATCATTATCTGTTATGTGTAAGATTTACATGGTGTAGCTCATAAGAATATAGTAATTATTCAACTTTGTGGTTTGGAGGGATTGTGATAATGCAAATGTGAAATGGATTGTCATAACACTTTTTTATACTCCCTGGCCATATCCATTGCTTATGCATCCCTATAGGTACTGAAGCCACTCTGAAGAGAGATCCTTCTTCTAGTCTCCCTGTATATTAATCAAAGCCTGGTTTTGGAGATGACCAGCACAGAGACCATCTTTAGGTCCACAGCTAAGAAACGATTGCCATGTTCCTATGGCATATAACGTCGAGAGTATGCCCTCTACACTGTGCTGAACACTCCATTTAATTTCCCTCAGATTAGCTTTTCTGTTTTCTTCATTAAAAGGTTGCTATAAAGTTGTTGTACTTTATTGCTGGTCACTGAGTTCTACCAATAAGATCTGAATACTGATCCTGTAACATTTCTGTTAGCTTGACATTCCTGTGATCAGATTGGTGAGCAGTTTGAGACAGAGAGGTATGTGTACTAGTTTCTGAACATCTTAGTTTGTTTCATTCTTGAAGTCCCTTCCTTGCCAGTGGAAATAACTGACGCAACACAGCACAGATGAAAAATGCAATAAATCATCAGCATAGTCATAAGGCATCAATCAATCATGCCTTGTCATTGTTTTCATAATCACCTCAGTAAAACACTTTTTCCCAAGCATTCTGCTAAGTCAGCACCTGTGCCGGTATACATTGAAGATCAGGAGCAGATTGATGCAATCCACTCTCACCTGACTTCAATTCTGGACAGCACACCCACAGTGACCAGATCAAATTCATCATGGATGTACAAACCCGATTCCAAAAAAGTTGGGACACTGTACAAATTGTGAATAAAAACAGACTGGGGCAGTAACCTCAAAAAGAATCCTTTTTATCCCCTTTACCCCTATAGGATTCATAATAGTATCTACCATAAGAATTACTACCTTACTATTACTACACTATATTATGAATCCTTTAGGGGTAAAAAAGTTGAGGGAAACTACTTTGTTTGGCCTTCCAAAAGAGGACACAACTAATGGGTTTTAATGTTTTTGTCTCGTCGCTCTGAGACACGGCATCACAATATGGTAAGGAGCATAACATTTCCGTCACACGCTTGAGGTATTCGGCCAATCACAACGCACTGGGTAGCTGGCCAATCAGAGCACACCTCACTTTTCAGACCGATGAGCTTTGTAAAAATCGACGCGTTTCAGAAAGGCGGGGCATAGAGGAGAAACAATAATGTACAGTATGTGGAAAATAATGTTTTTTGAACCTTAAACCGCATAAACACATTTCATTACACCAAATACACCAAATAATGTTCTTTTTAGCAACATCATATGACCCCTTTAATTTCTTGAAAATGAAAAGTGTTAAATAACCCACTGAATCATTATCAGACTTGATGCTGACAACAGTGGAACCGATTGGGATTTAATTGTCCGGAGACTTCTTAGCACAAAAGAGGACAGTGGTACAAGAGGAATACCAAATCTTTGTTTTAAGTGTGAAAATATAGCAAAAGTAACACAGAAATTCAAAAACAATGGACTTGTGACATGGCCCCTTAAATAATCAGGCCTTCACTTTAAGCTTTAATTTAGTGATGAGTGATATTTTTTGCTAGAAAAAGAGCAGGAGAAATACCAAACAAGTGTCTCAGAGCCGGCAAAAGCTATGAAAAGAGTGACTGTTTATCTCACAGAGTAAGATGCAGCCTGCTGAAGTGACATGCATGGTTGTTGTCCACACTGGAACTACCCATACTGTAGCACAATAAACTCAACTAACCTTTTCCAAGGTCCATATTTACAAAGTATAGACTTCTGTGAATCCATATGGTCTCATGAGACCAAGTCAATCATTTCGGATCTAAAAGCATCCAAAATGTTATGGTGTTGCCAGAGGACGAGTACTGTGAGAAGTGCCTGGTTCCCACAGTGAAGTTCAATGGTAGTAAAGCTCTTATATAGGAATGTATGAGTGCTGAAGGTGTGAGGAAGTTGTGCTTTATCAATGCTGTCATGAATTCACACACCACTGTGTGAGGTAATACAAAAACTTGAAACAGAAGATGCTACACTGTCCTCATTTCCTGCGTTATTGAGCATTTTTTTCAACATGACAATGACTATATACATTCTCCCAAGGTGAAAATCCTTCAGTGGACATGTATTTCACCCAGTCTTAACACTCTTGAGCACCTGTGGGGGATTCTGTGGAGACGAGTTGACCAGGGCATTTAAGGAGGTCAGGTCGTCCTCCAGGAGTTAAACAGGACAGATGCTGTGTGAGGTAATACAAAAACTTGAAACAGAAGATGCTACCCTGTCCTCACTCCCTGCGTTATTGAGCATTTTTTCAACATGACAATGACTATATACATTCTCCCAAGGTGAAAATCCTTCAGTGGACATGTATTTAACCCAGTCTTAACACTCTTGAGCACCTGTGGGGGATTCTGTGGAGACGAGTTGACCAGGGCATTTAAGGAGGTCAGGTCGTCCTCCAGGAGTTAAACAGGACAGATGTGACAATTTGTCATGAACTTGTACACTGAGTGCCAAGAAGGGTCAGAGCACTATACTTAAAATTATGTTAAATTAATGTTTAATACATTTCAATTTTGCCATCTTTAAATGAATTGTATTAGTGATCATTAAGAAAATAAGTTTTTTGTAATTATTCAGAGTGTACTCATTTATGCTGTGCACTGAATGACTAAATTTGTAACTTATTGCTTTGTAACTTATACCCCTATTAAAACAAGCCTAAAATAAATATATATAAAAATATCTACTTTAAAGATTCACAGCCTTTGTTTTGACTTCCTTTCAAGTACGGACCAGACCCCCTCAAACTTGAGTTATCAGGCTCAGATAGTGAAAGAAAGTCCTCTGAAGGGACAGTCTGTAGGCCGGCCACCTGTAGATTTATGTGCTGATTATAAAATCATAGGCTGCAGGAAGGAGGTGTTTGGACAGATCACACCTATATTCAGACCTGTTATACAGATGTTTTGGTCTAAAAACTTTGGTTTAATTTCTTTTGTACCACAAAAAAGTTTGATTTCTAATTTGTAGGGTTTGCTGTGTATTGTAGTATATTACATGATTGCAGTCAATGCTGTCATTTTAGGTTTAAATCTTTCAGTACAAGACAGCTGTCCTTTTTTGCGATCAGAGAGAAATAATTTTTCACTGAAATACAAGAGGTGCATTTTGCTGTTTATGTTCATATATTCAAATATTTACTGTGTGAGGTTATTTTTTGTTAATCAAGTCATGTGTTTGATTTTCTTTTAGGCCAAGCGAAAATGTCAGTATGCGTTTGCAGCAGAAAAAAAAAACAGAAAAAAAAGATTTTGGCATTAAACATTTTTACAAAGCTTGTTAAAGTAAGAATACAATATGATTTCCCTTATAATTTTTGAATGAAAAATGTATTGAAATTTGAAGAGTGTACATTTTAAGGCTGATCGCATAGAAAGAAGTAAAGAAAGTGCAGAAATAAACTTATTACACAAAAACTGTTCTAGAATCACTTAAACGGTTCTGTATCAGTCAAATCTCCTTTCTCAAATTATTTTAATAATTGTAAATTTTTTATGTCATTATTAAGAATATATAATGTTTTGACTGCAGTTAGTTAATCATGCTTATCAAAGTAATCATAAATAACCTGCACAAAACTACACAAGCTGTGCATACAATTTTTTTGTTATTCCGTGTCAACTCAACCAAAGGTCCCCGGTTCAGATTATTGATTTTGTTTATATTTTTTCTGAAAAAAGATAAACATGTATAGTGATGAAAGGCAACATATTAAAAGTCATGGATATATATTTACTGAGTAATCCACTATTTTGTAGAGGGGACTGGAGCAGGGACTGGAGCACTTGTCAGGATGGAAGGAAAAATGGATGGGAAAATCAAAATCTTGAGGAAAATCTGCTGCCCTCTGCCAGAAAGTTGTCAATGGGAAGAAGGTTTACCTTCCAACATGACAATGACCCAAAGCACACAGCAGAACTGACCACACAGTGGTTGAAGGAGAAAAAGGTGAATGTCCTTGCATGGCCTAGTCAGAGCCCAGACTTAAACCCCATTGAAAATCTGTGGAATGACTTGAAGACTGCAGTCCACAAATGCTCACTATCAAATTTAATTGAACTTGAGCAGTTCTGCAAAGAAGAGTGGGCAAAGTCTACTTTATATTGCAAAATATTGCAAAGTCTAGATGTGCAAAGTTAGTAGAGAAATATCCCAACAGACTAAAGGCTGTAATTAAAGCAAAAGGTGGTTCAACAAAATACTGACACAAGGGGGCAGTCCTTTTTCCAGCTCAGTGATTCTGTTTTTTATTTATTTTAATTTTTCTGGCACGTTGGTGTTATATTTTTCACTTGGGTGTTATAAGTTGCACTGAGTAAATACAGCTGGATAAAACAAAAACTGCATCCGTCTTCATTTGTATAATGCTTTGAATGTTTTGAAAGGCTTTGCAGCTAAACCAGTTTGGATTCCCTTGTGACCCTGTCTGTAAAAAAAAACATTTGTTTTTACTTTCTACTGTTGCTCAGGTAGATTGATGCTTCTGTTTATTCACCCAGGGTGCAAACTACCATCTACATCAAACATTTATATGTACTGTAAATCTGGGGTGTCCAAACTCTGTCCTGGAGGGCCACTGTCTTGCAGAGTTTAGCTCCAACTTGCCTCAACACACCTGACTGGAAGTTTCTAGTATGCCTAGTACGACCTTGGTTAGCCGGTGTTTAATTGGGGTTGGAGCTAAATTCTGCAGGACAGTGGCCCTTCAGAAGCAGGATTGGATACCCCTGCCGTATATGAACACACACAGCCAAAATATCATTAAGTTAAAATGTTGCGGGACTAACTTACATATGTAATTTATGGGCAATTTACTTGGTTTATAAATATATAGACTTTACATTGACTTGTTTGTTTAAAAAAATACCCATAATATCTGTTGCACAAAGCAGACTGGATGCTAGCAAGATGCTTACATACTGTATTTACATTATACATAGTATGGTACATCTGTGTAACTTTTTCTTTCATGTATTTCAGGTTAGATTTATCACCACTCATAGCAGCTGAAGACTGCAACATATTTTACTGGTTACAGGCAAATTTCTCCATCGTAGGGCTTCTGTCGGTGACGAGACACAGGAAAACCAAAGATGTTTCACAGTTGTTGGTTCCAGGTTTGAATGCACTCAGTTTTTTATCATTTGGTTACATTGGTATATACAGTAGAAGATATATTTCAAGCAGACTTTAGGATTTATTTTTAAAGAGATTGGTTAGTTGAAGCACAAACAGAAAATGCTTAATAGAATATAGAATTTTATAATTTTTTTAAAATGTCTATGATAAGTTCAGATATTTCATACATACAAAGAAAGTAAAATTTTAAAAGTAAAATATTGGTAAGCTAACAGTTACAGTACAGTAATACAGTATATTGCATAATAATATGACAATAATATGATAATATCAACAGAGAGCACAGAAATTATGAATTTCCTGCCAAGAAAAATTGCTTGATGTTTTTGTTTTTTTATCTTGATGGCCACTAGGTGGAAACGACTGCTTGAATCTGACAGAATGATGTATGGGTTGATACATTAACTTAATTTAACCTGGAACACAACTGTGGACAAAAAAATTAGATATATTGAGCGTGTGTGTTTTCAATTTTTAAGATTATTTTCAGTTCTAACATTAAAATATTAGGCTTCATCAAAAATGTTGTTGCACTTTTATATTTTTTTCCCTAAATATGTTAATTAAGATTAATTATGTTAGTTAACATTAATATTTAAAGATTTGTGCACTCCATTGGAATGCAAAGTAAGAGTAGGCCTATACAATACGAGTTTTTTTTTTTTTTAATTTGTAGCAAAATGATGGTCGGATGTTCCCTATTTGAAAGGACAATCAAAGGTTCTCGAGTCAAGTATCGAAATGGTCCTAGGATATGTTGTCAGTTTAACAGTGAGGTTGTTGTGCTTGTCCCTTCTTTAAGGTCATTCACAGACTTGCAGGTCATTGTTGGAACACTAGATGGAGCTCTTTACCTTGCAAACAATAGCATGAGCCTGATACGGTTCAGCTGTTCTATATACTTATTTTATTTACTGTTCAGATGTCATGACTTACACTTTACAATATTAATTTAAACCTCATGATGAATCAAATTATCATTAGGACTTTAATTTCTGATGTCTAGTAGAGACTATGAGCGCTCAGTCTGTTTCTAAACAGTTAGGATAACAGACAGTCTCTTGTGCTTTGATGAATGACCACATAGCTGATTTTGTATTGTGATCATATTTTCTGTTGTGCTTTACGTAGTGGTATATTTATATAATTTATGACCCATATAAAGTGCTCGTGCAAGCCCCTAATCTCTGATCTGAGAAAATACCAGTAATTTATATTTGACCTCTTGAGGTCCTAATTTAATATCAATCAATCATTTCACATTTAATGGATCTGTGATCCGAAAGATTGCAGGAGACCATCTTTTGAAGGGAGTGAGATAAAAAATGAGAAAATGAGAGATAAAAACTTTCTCTTGAGCTTTTGCAGAACACCGTCAAGAAAGTTATGCTCAAACTAATTTCATGATTATTTGATATGATGAATTTCCTGGCAAGAAACATTGCTTGATTTTTATTTTAATTAATTTATTTTAATTCATTTTATTTTTGATGGCCACTAGGTGGAAACAACCGCTTTAATCTGACAGAAAGTACGGATTGATATTGTAACTTCAATTAACTTGGAAAAAGTGTGTGTGTGTGTGTGTTTCCCAGTTTTTTTATTTTATTAATTAATTTTTTTAAAGATAAATTTCAGTTGTAACATATTCCGTCATTAGACCTAAAAATATCACTGCGGTCATATATTTTGTTTTTTCCTAAATATGTCCAGGCATATGTGATAATTTGTGCAAGTATATGCAAGAGTTTGTAGAAGTGTTATATTGGATCAGTGAATATTACTCCAATAGCAAAACACAGTCTTACCTGTGCTCTTAAAATAACTTACATCATGCTTTACAATTTGACAGCGTTGCTTTCCGCGGAATACAAAATATTATAGGGCTAAAAGAGTAAAAGTGTTGCATGTTCTTGGGTCGCCATGAACATTTGATAGAGAACAGCCAAACAACCGAAAGTAACTGACGAATGCGGCATTAGATCTTTTTCTGTTTTAAACATCTAGGGCTTCCGAGACATCAGACGTCGCAGAAATATTATATCACGGGAGAGTTGCGAAAAGCGCATGATATCATGAGACACTGAAGTGAGTCTTTATTGATGTCCTTGTTTTGTGTGTAACATATTGTGTTCGTTTGGAAGTAACATGATGTTGTAGGTGCTATGCTTTGGGTCTTGACCCTACAGCCTCCTCTAAAATATAGAATAGAAAATATTTTAATAGGCATATGGACGTAAATATAGTCTATATGTTTTAGTTTCGGCATGTTTCACAACGTAACAAGTTTGTGATAACTCCGATTGTTGACCGCCAGCCTCCTCTCACATACAGAATAGAATATTTTATTAGTGGACTTGAGGTCATGATCCGTTTGCGCCAGTTCAGGGCAGACAGGGATCGTGTTGTTTTGGACATGTCTTTCATAAACACCGGCTGCTTTTGTGCCGCTTCGAGTATTTTGTCTTTGAGTGTGAAGTGTAGGCCTATACGCAAGATTTTCGTGTCATCAAGAGTTTTCAGACTGTTTAAGCAAGAAGAATGATTTGTGAGGATGCTTTAGCAAATAAAAAAATAACTACAAACACAGGACCACATAATTGATAATAATAATAATAATAATAATAATAATAATAATAATAATAATGTGTGAAATGAAGATTCTGAGAGAAAAACACAGATGACTGCATTGTTGTTACGATAAGGGGGGATTGTTTGCTTTAGTCAATTTTTTTTCTTTTAGATGAAATTGAGTTTTATTTTTATTTTTTATTTTTTTATCTCATGGGGTCGTTTGCGCGCTTGTGAGCTCTGGAGGGCTATCTGTAATAATTATTTAATCAGGCGTCATTTGGTGGAATTCAAAATAATGCCAAAGAACACTAGAAATCCTTTAATACAATGCGAGTTTGCACAATTCACATTTCTTTGGGAGGTATATTATGTATGAGCAAAAACTCTATCTACTTAATTAATTTTACCTAAATTATAGAATAATTGTTCTTAATATAATTTATTTGATTTATTTTATATTTGTATTGCAAGCAGACTGTTAATAATAACAACAACAACAATAATAATTTATATTATATTATTATTATTTTCAGTTCATGCAGCTGCAAATAACCCCGTGCTTTATCAAATTTGAATATTTCTTCTAATGAAGAAATCTATTGAGTATGTTAAATCGGCAACACATTCCCTAGTCATGAGGACAAGTTCATTCCTTACGGTTATACAAAATTAAGAGATGTTCGACAGTGTTATGGAATATTACTGCGCTTTGTCATCTGTGGAAACTCCATTGAGTACCAGGGAACGTAAAGTATACTTGCTGTAAATGCTTCGGGTTCGCATTCAGTCATTGTTTATAATCTCAGATCATACCCGGCTGAACTTTTAGACAAATTTGACTTCTGGAAAACGGTAGGCTATTCTATAGTCGATTATACTCATGCTATCATGCTATGTGTATGAAATGCATCGTGAATGTTCCTGGGTATTAAGGGCATGTTTCATGTTAAATCTGGAAGGCATGAGACCACTTCCACTTGCCAGAGCGCTCAGTCCCACTAACATCAGCTGAGTTTTTGCGGCGAATTTTGAAAATGACGCAAGGGATGACCGCGACCAATCAGAGCTCAGAACGAAGATTGACATGTAAATGACTTTGCCTTTTAAGGGCAAGTCTCCGCCCTCGTCAAGTCCACGCTTGTCCCCTCCGAGAGCGCTGGAGCCGCGGAACCCGAGAGAAGGTGCGCTCCGCTGGGACAGAGGAGGCATAAAGAGACGGGGAGGGAGGGAATGAGATTTCTTGCTACCCAATCCATCTTTTCCCCAGGGACAGCAAGCCTTCCCTGGTCCATCCCTCCCTCTTGTTTGGTAATCATTTCATTTTACTCCTTTTTGAAGCAGTCGCCCGTTTTATCCCACTTTTCATTTCACAATCCCGTGCGCGTCTGTTCGCCTTCTTCTTCAGAGCAAGTTCGCGTTCTCCCCTCTTTCTCCCCGCGACGAGAAGGTCTGCTTGATCCCGGCTGATCGTTTCCTTTGAGATGCTCCACAGCTCTCGCCTTCTCTCCACCCTCTTTTAACTAGAGACCGCTTAATCTTGAGTGAACTGAACTTGGGTTTGGAATCTAAAAGAAAGAGGAACACCCAAAGGGATACGGCAGCGCGTCTTTGGATAAGGACCTCTTTCCCCTTGTTGCACTTTGGGGAAGATTTTTTCCCTTTCAGTTGGTTTTTGTTAATCCAGGTGGTGCAGGAGGATTATTCCACTCGAGCTGGTGTAGAGAGACATCCCCCAGAAGGCTATTTTCATGTTCTCCATCCAGGACGGTCTCCCACGGGGAGCCTTGACCATGAAAGAAGAGCCCCTTACGAGTGGCATGACGCCGGTGCGCTCTTGGATGCAGAGCGCGGGGATACTGGATGCCAACACAGCTGCGCAAAGGTAAATAAACATCACCAACAAGCTCCAAGTTGTTCATATTCCAAGTAGTTGGGTGTGTGAAACGGAGCGTCCGATGCGTGTTAGAGGAAGCGCTTGGGCACAGTTAGAAGTGTTTCGAAATCAATTGTTTTGTATCTAGAAGTGCTCGTACAGGGACGTCGCACATAACAAGGTCGTTTTAAGTCAGTTTGTCAGGTGTTATTTAGTTGTAGACGTGTTGAAACTGATCGCGCATCGTTACGCGCTGTAGAAATAGCTGCTCGCGCCGCTCCAGAAAGGCGTACTTTAGTTACTCTGATTTCTCTGTGGTTGAAAGAGAGCTGGAGATCTTCCAGATTGTCTTGTGTAGGAATTTCCCGCTCGTGTCATTTTATTTACCCTGAAAATATTGATATTTAAAAATCGCACTCATCTAATGATCTCTCACGTGCATCGCAGGGACAGAGAGGTCTAGTGAGAATCAATGACGAGCACGAGTTTATAGTTTTATGTTTGTAAATACAATATGCAATACATCGAGCGCTTTTGAAATTTCCTATAGGTGATTCAAAATCATCCTAAATAATTTATTCTGATTTATATCATTTATATGATTTTAAAGAATGCTCAAAGTGCAATAAGTGGAGGTTGTGAGGTTATTGCGCTAGACAAAACTATTAGGCCTGTTTAAAAAAAAAAAAAAAAAAAAATAACTAAAATAAAACCAAGAAAAGTCAAACCGAGGTACCACAGCATGTCTTTCTATTTCACTAGTGTAATGCATACAAAATAAACAATTAGCGCTTGAAACAAAGTTTTTGGACCTGGAGTTCCTCCGCATTTACTCTCCCCTGGGTTCTTAGAATGATATTGAAACACTGAGGAGATGTATGTTGTTCTGTCTCACCCTTCAAAGAGAGACCTGGGATTTTGGGAAATACGTGTATCGGTTAGGCTACACTCAAGTTGACTTGCTAAAGTTTTACGCAGAGGGACAAAAATTAGTTTGAGCATTTAATTTCCCCAAAACAGCTCAAAATTATTATTACATAGGCTAGGCCGTGATATCATGTTATAATTGTTATAAAAATATAGAAGCGAAGAAAATGGGAGAGGGAAGAACAGGGAACATCACACTAATTCTTTAAAATGAATTGCTTATTAATGGAATAATAAGTAAGAGACTTTTTTATTTTATTTAAATTTTTTTATAGAAAACACACGTGTGTTGTCTGAGGGCTAAAATTTCCGATTTTTTTGTCACTTTATAAACGCACAGAGAGAACGGGCGAGAACTTGAGGAATATTGGAATTGCTAATTTAGTGTATTTGATGATATTTTCGGATTTTTATGCTCAATTAAAACTTTATGTATTTATTTGTTATATACATTAATTTGCTGCATCAAGCATGGCCAACCATGTGGTCTGAAATAAAATAATAATTAATTACGATTTTATGTTTATATGTATATACTAAAGTGAGCAAAACGCACTTAATGAGACGGGTTATTTTCTGCTAGTGTGAAAAAGGATGCATCCTGAAATCAAAACCTCTTCAGGACATAAGCTTGCGAGGCGTTTTTAAATGTACAAATTATTTTAGACTTCATTAAAACATGTACAGTGAGAGATCTGCTGCGTTTACATGTTTTCGTGATTCCCTTAAATACGTTGCGGAGATAAACCCCCGCGGTATATTAATATTGCATATTGTGTAGGCTGGATAAAGGAGATGTTTCAAACTTACAGCGGAGGTCAGCTGCCATGTGCAAGTGGCCGAAATCACCTGCCCATCCGCAGCCTGTCATATGGCTGACATTGAAAAGTCGCGAGCACCTTGTAGATCACCAGTATTTGCAAACCAAACTACTGATGTTTTACTGTTTTACTATTAATTAGAGACAAAAATACAAAGTCTTTGGGCATTTAATTACCCTACATGAGATAAAAACTCACATCCTGAATTATTTATTGTGTGGAGAAAAAAGTCGTGTTGCATATAAGTTGCACTGCATAGTGCATAGCATAAGCAATATGACAAGAAAAAAAAGTGGATTTATTTAATTATTTTAAAAAATCGGTCAAAATATCACGCCCGTTTCATAGTCATTTCTCATGCAGATAGCTATAAATGGAGTGTTTTTTTCGTCATATAGCAGCATAAAAAGTCATTTGTAAAACAGGTTCCCTCATAATAAATATTTTGCTCTAGCCAATTATCAGCCTCATACACAACACAAAATTCTCCCGCGCTCCTTAGAAAAGCAAACAAAGCGAACGTGTCACGAAGCACCATGCCATCTTAAACTAAGACTAAAAGGTGACTTAAATGATTAAAATCTTTATAATTTTAAATTTTGCCTAACAAATAGTTCTTATAATCCTTCATTTGTTAGTATTTTACGTTTCTGTATGTTATATACAATTAATTTAGTTAACTGTCAGGCAAAATACATGCACATCTTCTGCTACTTTAAATATCTCCTCTTCCTCAGTTTCTTGCTCTCTCTTTCACACTCGTTTTAATTCATCCTAGTGCATTTTCAACACATTTTAGTTCTATTTTAATCTCAAATATACACTGATGGCGGGATATGGGTTTTATGGGTAGGGATGCAGTAAAGGGTGTTCTCTTAAAAGACAGTAAAGTGAGTGAATCTGAAAGAAGCAAAAGTGAGAGCTTAATTTGATTTGAAACGTTCACGTGATCCTGTAAATAATACCATGTGTTGGCTGTGGTGGTGATAGGTGGGTGTCTAGAGGTGAGCTTGGTGGAAAGTGCAACCTTTTTTTTGGATTAGTCCTGTCAGAGTAGAGAAGGAAAATCATTATTTGGACACATGTATTGAATTTTAGCTCTGCAGAAATGAGGATTTGTGCATGATCCCATCCTTATTTCCCACATTATTTTAATATCTAATCATAGTTCAGAAACACTGCACATTTTTATTCAGTTTAAACTTGTTTGCATTCCTACACAAACTGGACTGATGTTGTTGGAGTTGGCTGAACAGGTTTGTGATGCTCAGGCAGCTCGGGGGTACGTTTGTGGGGTCCATCTCCCCCCGAGCATTTCTCTCTCTCTCTCTTTCTGTCGTTCACTCTGGGCCTAGGGGTGAGTGAGAGGGCCGCACAGCTGGGGAACAGATTTCGATTGACCCTTTCACCGATTCCGTACCCCTACACTGTAAAACCTGGCAAAGTGAATTATGCCGCCTCTGTTTTGTCCAAATGGGGGGGGGGGGTTGGGTCTAGGAGAAAGGGGGTCAGACTAATGAAGTCCAGACCCCCAGGCTCTAGGTAAAAAAAAAAAAAAAAGTATTATGAGGGAAAAAAAAGGAAATTTCTCTTCACACTATCCCAAAATCCCTTGCGTGTAATCGCGTGATACATTTTATTTTTACATGTTGCAAATCCAACCAAATATGCAACAATGACATTGGACAATACAAGAATTGGACTCAGTCACTCAAAAAAAGTGCATGTTTAAAACATTTCTAAAATCTTTCTTAAATACACTAAAACACTCACCAAATCACAAAACACACCTGATTTATAGGTCTCGCTCTGTTCTTTCTCAGTTGATGCCTACATGCCGGAATGTAACACAGAGAAACAAGTGTTTTAGAAACAGCTGCCCCGTAACATGCTAGCGATTAGCGGCCGGCTGCAGGGCCACCTCGGTAATGACCCTATTAAAAACGTACAGGTGACCAGCTAATGATTTCAGCTGTAGGCCACTAACGATTTTAGAAATGACTGTAAGTTTTTTTTAGAACAGAGCAGCGAGAGTGTGAGCGAGATAAAGGAACGAGTGCTATAATTTGGAGTGTGTTTGCAGGTCTGGCAGGTGCCGTCAGGGCTAAACCTACAGCAAACATGCACAAGTGCAATACTAATAAAACACAAACAGACGCCACAGTGCAGGGGTAGCACTTCACACACACAGCTCTGACTCTTATGTAGAGCTCAGCTGAGGAGAGACATGTGACCAGTGCATTGATCGAGGCATCCAAAGGAGATCAGTTACAATGAGGCCATGACTAATTTTCACTCTCTTATGATGGAAAGAAAAACAAATATATTGCAATTTGGCGGGATGCAATAATCAAAAAGGAATTCACTGTGATTAAAGCATAAAGAATGCAATAATTAGGACGTAACCAGTGTAAATACCTGTTTCCTCCATGCTTTATGCACTTGATGCACTTCTGCGTTAGACAGGCAGCTCTATTCTTTGTCACATGTTCAATTAGAGTGTCCTAATCACATGAAACATTTGCCTGTAATTTAGCCGTCCAGCTCCAGGAAATAACTTCTCACTGTGCAATGGTTTACTTGTCTCGGTGCAATTACAAACAAATTAGAAATTAGCTGGAAGCGTTTAGCACTGGCTGGTTATACACGTTTACCATTAAAGAAGAAGTGTATTATGTTTCCGACGTGTCACAGTGTCTGACAGTGCTGTCAGCTGTTTGAATTTGTTTTTGTGTGTGTGATAATCTTCATTGTTACACTGTAAAAAATGACCGTGAATTTAACGGTAAAAGACTGTAAAAATGCTACAGTAAAATCCTGTTAAATGGTTAATGGTAAATTCCCCTACTATATACGGTGAAAAACTGTATTGGACATTACATGTATTGGACATTAATTTTACGGTAATATACCGTATTTGGAAGTGAAAAAGACCGTATAATTTACAGTGAATAACCGTAAATTGACATTCCCAGAATTCCCTGCATTACATTTCAAATTTGATGTTTTTTTGTTGAAATAACTGTTTCTTTTTAGTTTTTTCTTATCAGTTTTGTATATTAGGGTTGTGCGTTACACCTAATGTTGTTAAATGAATGTTAATTGCATTATTTCAGTTTCATGTGTGTTACCATGATGGTGTTTAGTGTTTGTGTGAATGACACT
Source organism: Sinocyclocheilus rhinocerous (assembly GCF_001515625.1). NCBI lineage: Eukaryota > Metazoa > Chordata > Actinopteri > Cypriniformes > Cyprinidae > Sinocyclocheilus > Sinocyclocheilus rhinocerous. Next base: position 1,664,412 of record NW_015638565.1, read on the forward strand.
GTGCACCTTCTATATAGGTTATTATTTAAAAGCTGCTTGTGATAGGCTTTGGTTCATCGTGTGACTTTCTCATCACCACCTGCATTTGGTGGTTATCAGTGTATTACAAAGGTACAAAACAGATTTCAGTACTTCAATAGGATGGTATATTAACATTATATCAGTTAATGAAATTACGGTATTTAACTGTAAATTTAAGTTAAAACCGTAAAACCTAAAACGTTGCTACCGTATTTTTTACGGTAAAATTCCGGCAACCACAGCTGCCGGTTTTCTACCGTAAATTTTACGGATTTTTTTTTACAGTGTAGTTAAAGTGGCCTTATATTATGATTAGCAATCATTGTGTGAACAGTTATTCTTTGCGTCCAGCTATTATAATGAAACCATTTTTTTTTTTTTTTGCATAGAAGACATACATTTTCCTAAAATCTAATTTTAAGTTATAGATACTTGCATGAGGTGCCTGTTAAAACCAAATCAGAATTATAGATCATGATATTTGACAACTAGGAAAACCTGATAAAACCTGTATCACATGATACACATGTATAGAACATTATTTTGCTTTTAAAAAAAAAGTCTAGGTGCATGAGCGTATGTGCATTATGTGATGTGTCCTCGTTTTGTCACAGCTGTGGAGCGTTCCACACTGACATCCACATAGACAACGACAGCGAGCGATAAACACACAGGGCTGAATTTGATTAGATGTCTAATCTGTGAGTGAGCCACGAGTCTATTGACTCAGATCCTCTCGTGCTGAGAGTCTCAAACAGTGAGCAATGATGGCACATCAACCCCTCTGACTACACAGGCCATTCAGCAGAGCACCTTGTTTTTGGAGTAATACATCATAGAGATGTTCAGCTAAATACTGAAGGCAAAAGAAGCATTTTGTATGTGTGAAAGAGAGTGTCTTTACCGTGGCTCATTTGTGTGTGTGTGTGTGTGTGTGTCTGTGTGTAATTTCAGATTTTGTTCAGTGTGTTTGTTTGAAACATGTTTAAAGGGACAGTTCACCTTCAGCTGCTGGCCCCCATTGACTTATAGTGCTTTTTCCCTCCATACTATGGAAGTCAATGGGGACCAGCAACTGAAGGTGAACTATCCTATTAAGTGCTATTAATTGGCGTTTTTTAAACCACTGCATGATTCCATTTAGATTGAGATTATCCCAAATAAACAATGATAAAAAATATCCAAATGATTAAATGGATGATTAGGGACATTAAAAAACAAATATCTGGGCTTTTTTGTACGTTTAGATTTTTTTTTTTTTTGAGAACCAAGCATGATGTACAAAAGTACATATAACCAAACATGTGATTGGTATATAGAAAAAAGGGGAAAAAAGTACAGGAAGACAATGTACATTTTAAACAATTGTGTAGTTTGTATAGCTTTTAAGTTTTTACTTTTAGATAGTGTACTTCATTGTACATTTATTTTTAGTTTTAATAAAAAAAAAAAAGTTTTTTACTTTATTAATATAATAACGAACAAATATAATAATAATAAAAAAAAAATACTCAATTTTTATCACCATCCAATGAGAAACACCTTATCATCATTGTACTTTTAGAAATTAACACTCCGGTGAATGATGTCAACTACTGCAAAAATAAGCCATTTTTTTTGTATGTGTAAAGTTATGTACAAACCAACTTAAGATATAACTTTTGAACCTTACCCATAATCTTACCCCTAAATATGTCTTCTTCGAATGTCATTGTGTTTTTTTTTTTTACTTTTGTTGCATTGCATATATCTATGAAAATACATAATTTGGGGTTTACATTATATTTATATTATATTTATATTTATATTATAGACTTTTTTTGTAAGTAAAAAGAAACATTGATTAATTTTTTTCTTTAATAATTCATGCATCAGAGGTTAAGGGAACACAGTCAGGAACAGAGAGGCATGCAAAGACACTGTCTACTTTCGGATGTCTGTAAAAGTGTTAGTATGTGTATATATTTGTGTGTGTGTGTGAAAACTGGTGAGCAGGCGGTGGCAGTGATGCAGGCAGCTGGTGATGTATGTGCCAGCTTATCGCTGGGAGACGTGACAGACAGGCCGTTTGTGTTTGTGTGGCAATAGAAATCATGGAGAAATGACAGGCCTTTCTTTATGCAAAGATCCTCTCCGACACGTTCGCTTTGACTTACGGCCACCCGTTACTGTGCAGTGGTGACAAATGCCTCTATTACTCTCTGCACTCCGTCATTCCAGGAAGGTTTTTCTATGATTCCACATCGTAACATCCAATTAGCGATAAAGAAACAAAGATGCTGACTATCCATAAACACAATCAGCACATCTGGTGCAGCGCTTTTACCTCAGATAACAACCATGTAAAATACACATTTTTATACTTTAGGGGGATCTAACTGCCCATTTTGACAATTTACAATGCACAAGGCTTGTGTTGAACAATTAAATCACACTTGAGTTGAGAGAGAATGAGAGCTACAGAGATGACATCGCAACAGGCCAAGTGAACCAAAAAAAAAAGACCCGGTTTGACCACAAGTGGGATTTGGGTTTCAAAACAACCTCCTCTTCTCTCGCTCTCTTCCTCTTCTCGTTCTGTGTCTGCTCTCCTCTAATCCCAATATGCTGCCCGTGCTCCTACAGCGCTTTGGTCCTCAACTCATTAAATCTTATTACACAGCTAATAAGCGCTAACCAAACATACCGCTGCCATGCTGACTGCCCGCTGCCGCCCCCAACACTGCACGGCGCACACACACACACACACACACACACTCGTAAGCATGAGCAAATGTATGCCACAGTAATTGTATCTTTCTGCATAAATTACCTCCCAAGTAAACATAGAGTATGTGCTTATCTTAGTATCCACCGTCTTCAAAATACTTGGACCCTGATGAGCACAGGAAGGCAAGCGTGCTCTGTTTCTCCCCTCCTCTTCTCTCATTTGGTCGTTTATTAGAGTAAAGGTCAAATTAAATATGATTCCCTTATGTCGGTTAATTTAGAGAATGATCTCCCGTTGCAGACTTCTGATGAAGGCGGTGGCTTTATCGACCAAATCTCAGCTGATACCATCCAGCCTTGTAACCTTTCTTTTCGACGAGACTTTTCTGAGAGGGAAACTGTCAGGCTGGATGCAACAAATGAGAACAAGAAATTCTTAAAAAAGTGAAAATGAGGAAGGAAGAGGGTAAGAGAGAGAGAACGAGATTTACATTTACTTGTTGGATCAGCACGTTGGCTCTCAGCCAGGGCAGAGATGATTTTTCCGCGTCACATTTGTATAAACAGAGTGCTGCTGTACGGCTCATTAGTTCGATAGTGAGAGAGAGAGAGGCGAGCTGTAGTTAAAGACTTCCCTCTGTCACAGTCCATCACAGGCGTGATTAATGTCACTGAGATGTGGGGCTCAGTCCGTGATGCCACCCATATGCCACACACACACACTACTTGTGTCATATATATCTCTGTTTCACAGGCATTTTAACAGACACCTCATGGAAAAGTAGTTAGAATTGGTTAATACAGTTAATACAAAATTGATACACTACTGTTTTTGAAAGAAATCAATGCTTTTATTCAGCAAGGTTGCATTCAAGTGATCAAACATGACAGTAAAGACATTTATAATGTTACAAAAGTTTAATACAGTTAATACAAAATTGATACACTACTGTTTTTGAAAGAAATCAATGCTTTTATTCAGCAAGGTTGCATTTAAGTGATCAAACATGACAGTAAAGACATTTATAATGTTACAAAAGATTTCTATTTCAAATGAACGTTGTTATTTTGAACTTTGTTTATCAGAGAATACTGAAAAAAAAAATATATATATATCATGGTTTCCACAAATATATTAAGCAGCACAACTGTTTTCAACATTGATAATAATAGGACATTTTCTTGAACACCAAATCAGCATGTTAAAATGATTTTTGAAGGATCGTGTAACTGAAGACTGGACTAATGGCTCCTGAAAATTAAGCTTTGCATCACAGGTATAGATTACATTTTTAAAACATTAAAATAGAAACTAAATTTTAATTATAATAATAACTAACTGTTTTTACTGTATTTTATAAGTGCAGCCATGGTAAGCTTGAGAGAATACTTTTGAGAACATTAAAAAATCTTACCGACCTCAAATCTTTGAACGCTAGTGTACATTAAAGATAACATGAAATCAGAATGACCCTGTTAATTTTCTTTACTCTCTTTGACTTCATTTTGGGGGCTGCAGAGACTCCCACTAAATTATATAAATAATAATAGTAATTCCTTTTTTGAATTAATCTTAATCGTATCCTTTCTAATTAATTTAATATGGTCTCCTGACCAAATCAAAATTTGACAGGTATTACATTTGTTTCATTATATTTTTCAACAATGCAATGAATAATGTTTCTTGTCCAATACATTGTAAAAAATATATATATAATAAAACACATTTAAATAGACAGTTGGCAGGAGTGAACCCCTACAGTGTGGATACCAGTTAGAAAATCCTAGTACTGTATATTGTATATTGTATACTGTATATGCATATATTTTATAGCTGGGATTCGTCAGAGCTCAAAGTATGACATTTTTCACGCAAGACTTGCATGCATATTATCAAATTTTGTTTAGCATCAGCTCAAAAAACATGCAGTATAAACCTGATACTTTGATGTTAAGTATGCATCTTTTAACAATGGTTAATAGCTTTATAGACCTCTGAAACATTTTTTGCTGACATAACCTAGGCCATGTGGGCGGGAAAAAGTAGTTGTAACTAATGCAGTAATGAACAAATCCTGATAGCTGATATGAATTTTTTGAAGACTAAATATTCTGCTTTACTCTGAAATATGTCAGGTTATGGCAGTTAAATGTGTTGTAAATGGCATATTTGCATTGTTTTCTGTCAAATTTAAAGATTAAACATATGCAATCATTATGATCGATCTTATTATTTTTCACTAAGATGATTGTTTTATTGAGATGTACATGCAAAGGCATCACTCACCTCTCTTTTTTACTCACACACACGTCAGCTAACTCCTCAATAACTCAGCAGATCCTACTGTGTCCTGTGTATTGGCAGTTCTTCTCCTCTGCATGTTCATTAGCAGATGATTTCAGAGTTTGAGTCTTAGTATCCATTTCCCTCAAGTGTTCAGGCCCTGGAGCTGTGAGGATTTTAGCCTGGGGTTACTTTTTTCATTTAATATAATTAGACTTTGCTGTATCACATTAAGCCTGCAGTGTGCAAAGGGCTGCAGACTGAGCCACCGACTGCCGCTGCATAGAAAGACAGCGCTCTCGTATTCTGAAATGTCATCATTACAAACCCTTTAGCTCCTGCTATGAGTGGTTTATTGTTAAAGCAGTTCTGTGCGACTGTATTTATTGATTCAAATAAAAGTGGAGGGTGTTTTTACGTCCAGAATTGTCAGAACTAGGGTTATTTCTGGCTTGCATGTTTTTTTTCTCCCTTTTATTTCTCTCCACTCTGTGGCGAGAACATGTCAAACAGTGTGTTTAACGGAGACCGTTGTGAGACTGTGTGCTGTAGCCATCCGTTAGCGACTGATTTACACAGCTCTGCTGTCTATGTGTGTGTGTTTGTCACCTCGATAGCAATACGGAGTGAGCGAGAGCCGTCCAATCGTGCCTCTGCCTCTGACTCATAACTGCTGGAGTGGATATGGCAGCAATCAACATAATTAAAATAATAACACTAACAAGCTTTCTGAGTCGATCGTTTCCTGCGTGTAAAGGTTCGTGCCTTTGCGAGAGCATGCGGGAACGCTGTCTCTCTCCCTCACCCCATCAGAAACATGACGCCTGGCTGTGTAACTGAGCTGATGGGGTAATGGAGAGAAGCTCATGATGCAATACGTGTGTGTTTAAGTGTGATACTGTTTTTTTTTTTCTCTTGCTCCCCCGCAAATGTGTCATTTTGTAATTCTGTCTTCCTATGCGAAGGTGATAATTTGTGTTTGCGTGTGCTTGTGCATTTCATGCAGTGCAGACACAGGATTTGGGCCCAGACTGTTGATGTATCCTACTGTGTAACATGCTATATTTAATATCAAAATATTATATTTGTAATTTTTTTTTAATTTAATTTTTATTCTATTTTTTGTAGTGCAATACAATAATAGTAATAAGTATAAATGGAAAAAAATTATACATTTTATATATATATATATATATATATATATATACAGTCGTGGTCAG
>NW_015638565.1:1670684-1674622 GCF_001515625.1 Sinocyclocheilus rhinocerous
TTGTGTATATATATATATATATATATATATAATAGTATAATTATTTTGTAATTGTAAGGCTGTTTAAAAATATCTAGAAATTTGACCCTAAAATCTTGATGTTTTGATTTAAAAAAATGTGTTAATGGACAAGTAATGTTTTTGACATAATATAATATAATTATATAGTATATAGTATAATTCTAATCTTTAAAGCTCCGATTTTACTTATTTTGTATGCTTTTTTCTTATTGCATTTAGAGGGCATCTGTCAGACTTAGCACCGCCCTGACCAGTCAGACTGCTAAAGATCTTCAATGCAAATCAATTACAACAGATGAAGAAGATCATATTTCCCATTTAAGTTGAAGTCATCCGCTTTAAAAGTGCTCCTCCCTGAACCCCCCTCCCACAGCCTCTTCTGTGAAAGCTGTTTTTGCCTTCAGTGTAGTAACCTCAACTTCACGAATGAGATTTCACCAGGCTCGGATACAAATGAAGCATTAAGCCCTGGTAATAGTACTGGGGAGGGGTCAGGCTTTATTAATGTCCTATCAGGGGAATATCTCAACGATCGGAGACAGAGAGCAGGCCGCTTTCCAAAACACTGGCTCCCCACCCCGAGCTCAGCAAATGAACAAATATTTATGTATGAGCATATTTTTGAGATTCAAAGGCATTTCAGCCCACCTCATCAGAGTAACGAGTAAATAATGAACAGACTTAACAATGACAGCTGCAATTTATGTATGTGAACATTACACGCTTTTTAATTTAATGATTTAAGGAATTATAAATATTACGAGGCACTTGTTTTGACTTGAAGGTGAAGTCATTCTTTTATTAATTATTTGAAAAAAAAAAAACGTTTTCCTGTCCCAGCTTAATATGCAGAAACGTACATGCAGTACACTGCCATGTGTAAGTTTGGGGTTGGTAAGATGTTTTAGTCATTTTGAAAAAGTCAGTTATTCTTAAATAGTATAAATAGTATAAATAAAGTAAACACACACACACACACACTGGAATATTGTGAAATATTATTACAATTTAAAATAACTGTTTCTATGTTAATATATTTTAAGATGCTACTTATTCCATTGATGCAAATCTGAATTTTCAGCAGCCGTTACTCCAGTCTTCAGTGCTCAAGCAACATTTCTGATTATTATTAATGTTGAATACAGTTGTGCGGCTTAATATTTTTGTGGAAAACATTATATCTTTTTTTCAGCATTGAAAAAGTAAAAAATAAATAAATAAAAACAGCATTTATTTGAAATAGAAATATTTGTAACATTATAAATGTCTTTACTGTCACTTTTGATAAATTTAATGCATCTTTGCTGAATAAAGGAATTTGTAAAAATTACTGGCCCCAAGCTTTTGAATGGTAGTGTATATAAGCCATTTGTAAGTTGATTTAATTTCTAAAAAAAAAAAAGAAAAAAAGAAATAGCAACATTGACTCAACCAATAGCGTGCATTTGGGGCAGGATCTGTTTGCCAACCAATGGCAGATGTGTTCGTGACTCTTTCAAACCTGTTTGAAAGAGTAATTTTTGGTGATGCTTGTGGTGCAACATCACCTTTAAATACATAAATATTTATTTATAATTAGATTTTTTTTTTATTATATTGTATTATTTAATTATTATAATTATATTATGTTTAAATAATTTAATTTAATGAATATAAATGAAAGTATTCCTTTGTTAAATTGTAATGTGGTAAAATAAAGTGTCAGATTAAGTGCTTGACATCGGTTTCTGCTTGAGGATAGGGATGCATGCATTAGCACCCTATTAAAAATAGACCACCTGCATTTTAATCTTCCGTCCTTTACTTCAGGCCTTCATCTCTCTCTGAGGCCCATGTGTCCACTGATCCAGGCATGGAAAGATGATCAGCGTTTGCGTCAGTGGACCTGGGCTGACGGTTTGATTGATAGGTGGACGTGCAGGGTTGGCGTGGAGGTGCGGGCCTCCTCCTTTCGGGCTGCGCACGGCTCCTCGGTCTCTGTCAGTCCGTCGTTTGCCACGCGTTCTAATCGATGCTCAAGTGCGAGAGTCAGGATGGAGGCTTCTATCGGCTGAACCCTGGGGAGGCCCGAGGGGGTTTGACTGACAGGTCAGGGAAAGAGGAACGCAGCAGTTGCCAAGGCGAGCCGTACCCCCAATAGCGTGCATTTGGGGCAGGATCTGTTTGCCAACCAATGGCAGATGTGTTCGTGACTCTTTCAAACCTGTTTGAAAGAGTAATTTTTGGTGATGCTTGTGGTGCAACATCACCTTTAAATACATAAATATTTATTTATAATTAGATTTTTTTTTTATTATATTGTATTATTTAATTATTATATTCACGAATGAGATTTCACCAGGCTCGGATACAAATGAAGCATTAAGCCCTGGTAATAGTACTGGGGAGGGGTCAGGCTTTATTAATGTCCTATCAGGGGAATATCTCAACGATCGGAGACAGAGAGCAGGCCGCTTTCCCTGCTTTAGCAGTTGCTAAGGCGAGCCGTACCCAGTAGCGATTGGTAGCCGCAAAAGCAGACGGTGCCTTCTGGGGTCCCCCGCTCTGTGCCAGATTCCAATTGTTGAGGTGGCAGAGCAGAGAGGGGCAGATAATAGAGTTCATGGCACACAGGGCATGAGAAAACAAGCCAAATATCTCTCTTCTAACACCTCTCAGTTATTTCCTGTTATCTCTCTTTGTAACAGCTCTAATTTCCTGTTTGTGTTTCCTGTAGTCTTTATCGTTTTACATATTTTATTTGGAATTATTATACACTCTTCGTATTCCCATGTAGGAAAATGTTGTGATTCACATGCAGAACTTATAAAATTAGACACTGCGGTGACTTTTCAATGTTATGTATTTATATGGAATGTGATATTATTTGTGAAGGTTCATGTGAAACTGCCATTTCATCTTTCTGCAAGCTCATATTTTGAATGATTATTAGGGTTACAGTACATTAATCTCTCTGTCTCTGTCTCTGTCTCTCCGTCTGTCTCGTAGTGGTGTGGGTTTGGCAAGAGCCCATTATGAGAAACAGCCTCCCTCGAACCTGCGCAAGTCAAACTTCTTCCACTTCGTTCTGGCCCTGTATGACCGGCAGGGACAGCCCGTCGAGATCGAGAGAACCTCCTATGTGGAATTTGTGGAAAAAGACAAAGTAAGCACTCTGTCACTAATAGATGCCGCTACACAGTGCAACAGGATTTGTAATATGCTGGGGTGTTGCATATTGAACGTGGAGAACATGCTAAGAATGTACTGTGCAATGGTATAATAAGTTTTTAGATGCATTTTTGGTCAATAAAAAAGTTTACCAGACCCTCTGCAACAATGTTTAATGTTTATATATATATAAACATTTATATCTCTTATATTAGCAATATATTTGAGCAATATATCTGAATGTAGTTTTTTTAGGTTAAAAAAATGTAAGTAAAAAAATAAAGTTAATACCTCTTTTTGATCATACACACATACATTATTTGAAAAACTACATAAAATATTTCCTAAAAAATTCCCCAAACCCTCTGAGTTTTTAATATATGTGTGTGTGCGTTTTTCTTTACTTTCTTTTTTTAAAATTTAATCAATATATAAACAAATTAATTTGGTGAGAAATATTGGTAAGATATTCTATATTTTAAATCTATTCTATATTACATTATATCTTCTCTTTCTTTATGCAGTTGCACTGGGTTTCAAACTCACATTATCACACAGTATTGTGATTCTCAGTACCAAATAATACGTCTAGGGGGCACCCATGAGACCACTTTTTGTCATAAGAATTGCATGAACAATATTAAATGTAATGTTCTTTTTTTAATTTGAATTTATTATAAAATATCCAGCTTTTCTAACAGAGGATTGTTGATTGGCTTTTTTTTTTTTTTTTTTTTTTTTTCCTTTTTTTTTTTTTTTTTTTTTTT